>NC_134356.1:8728551-9028551 GCF_048569485.1 Anomaloglossus baeobatrachus | reverse complement strand
GTTATACTGAGAAGAAATGACCCAGGAGGCAATGGACGGATTATGTGACTTCTGGGGCGACTGTCACTCAGGATTTTACTTAGACTATAGGGGGCTCAATACTAATGTATGGCACAATTATCACATTTATATTTTTACAATACTTAGAAAACAGGAATCCTTTACTTTGCACGTCACAAATACTTGTACTTAGTGTTGGTGCCACGTAAAAAACTTTTATGTTTGTGGTTATATGGGGAAAAAAAAATGTGGAAAAGTTCAAGGGGTATGAATACTTTTTCACATCACTGCAGTGCCCTGATTTACTTTTTATAAAAACTGATTACTCAGTAGGGCATAGACTTTGGTGGGCAGCTGATAGGAGGAGGTAGAGCCCCCTGCGTAGCGCCATCAGCTCCATTGCTGATTCTGGTCAGGACGGTTGATTCATGGGAGGAGAAGGGTTAATATAATTTGTGAATTTTAGGTTTTGTAAGGCTACATGCGCACACTGCTTTTTTTGGTGCGTTTTTGGCTGCAGTTTATTTGTCAGAAATTTCTGACATCTGACTTCCCAGCAAAGTCTATGAGAAGTCAGATTTGCTGCGCACATTGCAGTTTATTTGTCAGCGTTTTATTTGTCAAAAGTTTGTGACAAAAAAAATGCAGCCTGTTCATTCTTCCTGCGTTTTTGTCAACATTTGTCACAAAAACGCAGCAAAAATGCAGGTTGTGAAAAACGCAGCAAAAATGCAGGTTGTGAAAAACGCAGCAAAAATGCAGGTTGTGAAAAACGCACCAAAAATGCACCAAAAACGCACCGAAAACGCAGCAAAAACGCACCTATAATTACAAGTGTTTTTTGTGACATTTCCAGGCTCTCTCTGACAAGGTGCAGTTTTGGCTGCATTTTGCCTGCAGTTTGTGATCACAAAAAGATGCAGCGTGCGCATGTAGCCTAAGGTGTCACGTAGTTTGTGGGACACACGGGGGCTGGACACCCGGGGGCTGGACACCCGGGGGCCGGACACACGGGCCGGACACCCAGGGGCTGGATACACACGGGCCGGACACAGGGGCCGGACACAGGGGCCGGACACACAGGGGCTGGACACACAGGGGCCGGATACACAGGGGCTGGATACACAGGGGCCGGATACACAGGGGCTGGATACACAGGGGCCGGACACAGGGGCCGGACACACGGGCTGGATACACAGGGGCCGGACACACAGGGGCTGGATACACAGGGGCCGGATACACAGGGGCCGGACACACAGGGGCCGGATACACAGGGGCTGGATACACAGGGGCCGGATACACAGGGGCTGGATACACAGGGGCCGGACACAGGGGCCGGACACACGGGCTGGATACACAGGGGCCGGACACACAGGGGCTGGATACACAGGGGCCGGATACACAGGGGCCGGACACCCAGGGGCCGGACACCCAGGGGCTGGATACACAGGGGCCGGACACCCAGGGGCCGGACACCCAGGGGCCGGGTACACAGGGGCCGGACACCCAGGGGCTGGATACACAGGGGCTGTACACACAGGGGCCGGACACACAGGGGCCGGACACCCAGGGGCCGGACACCCAGGGGCTGGATACACAGGGGCTGTACACACAGGGGCCGTACACACAGGGGCCGTACACCCAGGGGCCGGACACCCAGGGGCCGGATACACAGGGGCCTTACACCCAGGGGCCGGACACCCAGGGGCTGGATACACAAGGGCCGGACACCCAGGGGCTGGATTCACAGGGGCCGGACACCCAGGAGCTGGATACACAGGGGCCGGACACCCAGGGGTCGGACACCCAGGGGCTGGACACCCAGGGGCCGGATACACAGGGGCTGGACACACAGGGGCTGGACACACAGGGGCCGGACACACAGGGGCCGGATACACAGGGGCTGGACACACAGGGGCTGGACACACAGGGGCTGGACACACAGGGGCTGGACACACAGGGGCCGGACACACAGGGGCCGGATACACAGACAAGGGGGGACATACAGAGCCGGACACACAGGGGCAGAGACACACATGGACCCAAGAGGTCAGGGGGCCACATCCAGCTCCAGAGCAGGAGAAACGTCCCATCAGGATCTGGTTGTGTCCCTGACGGCTGGGGTCTCGTCCCCAGTGAGTCCTCCTCCTTGTATATTCCAGCGCAGTCTACAACTTTGTAGATTTGTCTCTGCTTTGATCTCTGCTGTGATCTCTGCTGCGGTCTCTTCTGCGGTCTCTTCTGCGGTCTCTGCTGCGGTCTCTTCTGCGGTCTCTTCTGCGGTCTCTTCTGCGGTCTCTTCTGCGGTCTCTGCTGCGGTCTCTTCTGCGGTCTCTTCTGCGGTCTCTGCTGCGGTCTCTTCTGCGGTCTCTTCTGCGGTCTCTTCTGCGGTCTCTGCTGCGGTCTCTTCTGCGGTCTCTGCTGCGATCTCTGCTGCGATCTCTGCTGCGATCTCTGCTGCGGTCTCTTCTGCGGTCTCTGCTGCGATCTCTGCTGCGATCTCTGCTGCGATCTCTGCTGCGGTCTCTTCTGCGGTCTCTGCTGCGGTCTCTTCTGCGGTCTCTTCTGCGGTCTCTGCTGCGGTCTCTTCTGCGGTCTCTTCTGCGGTCTCTGCTGCGGTCTCTTCTGCGGTCTCTTCTGCGGTCTCTTCTGCGGTCTCTTCTGCGGTCTCTGCTGCGGTCTCTTCTGCGGTCTCTGCTGCGATCTCTGCTGTGATCTCTGCTGCGATCTCTGCTCGCTGTCATTAAATGAGAAATGTTTTAGATAAAAAAAAAACATAGCCCTTGCTATCATGGACAATCCTCTGTGAGCTAAACCTCCAAATTAATGCCATTAAAGGGGTCTTCTACCAGAATCGCGCAGCGTGCTCGTCTTCACTGACCCCCGCAGTTTGTCTTTTAGTGCTGTCCTGGACCCTTGAGGATTTTTGTGCCTCTTCTTCCAGCCGGACGGGCAGAAGACCACTGCAGCCAATCACTGATAGCATCGATAATGTCTTTAAAGGGGTTATTCTACAAACATTTTATATAACATCCAATTATGGAAATTATTATTATTCAGAGATCTATTGATTTAAGTGAGCTTTGTTTGTTGGAAAACCCCTTTAAAACCAGAACTGCATGTACAGAGAATTGTAACAAACACTCAGCAGTGGGAAATATTCCACCTGCATCAGTTTTTGGGCTCCCGATTAGAAGAACGGTTTCATTCACTGACAGCAAACACTTTATGATTGACAGGGGTCCTCTCCGATCCTAGAGTGAGGGGACGCCTGTGCTGTGTTTCTGTGCAGGGAACAACAGCTGGGTCTCTTCCCCTAAATTCCCAGAGGTCGGACCCCTGTAGTGTTGGTATATTTCAGCGCCATAGTGACTTGGTGCAGCTTGTCACGTTGGTGTTACCTTATTCTTCACTGATCTTTTACTTTTCTGTTTTCTTTTTTTTTTTTATCCCAAACCTCAATCTCATCATCCCTCTAATCATTTCCTCCACCTTCTCCTGATAACTCCTCTTTATGTCAATCATACATTTCTCTAACACATTACCACCCCCCGGCTTACATGTCTACCCTCTCTGAATATTCCTCATCCCCCCCAATGATTGTCTATCCACCTTCTTTCTTCATCTTCCTAACCTCCTCTTTTGGTGCCATCCTCCTCCTCTTCTCCTGACCTCTCTTGGAGCCATCCTCCTCTTCTCCTGACCTCTCTTGGAGCCATCCTCCTCTTCTCCTGACCTCCCCTCTTGGTGTCATCCTCCTCCTCTTCTCCTGACCTCCCCTCTTGGTGCCATCCTCCTCTTCTTCTCATGACCTCTCTTGGTGCCATCCTCCTCCTCTTCTCCTGACCTCCCCTCTTGGTGTCATCCTCCTCCTCTTCTCCTGACCTCTCCTGTTGGTGCCATCCTCCTCCTCTTCTCCTGACCTCCCCTCTTGGTGTCATCCTCCTCCTCTTCTCCTGACCTCCCCTCTTGGTGCCATCCTCCTCTTCTTCTCATGACCTCTCTTGGTGCCATCCTCCTCCTCTTCTCCTGACCTCTCCTCTTGGTGCCATCCTCCTCCTCTTCTCCTGACCTCTCCTCTTGGTGTCATCCTCCTCCTCTTCTCCTGACCTCCCCTCTTGGTGTCATCCTCCTCTTCTTCTCATGACCTCTCTTGGTGTCATCCTCCTCTTCTTCTCATGACCTCTCTTGGTGCCATCCTCCTCCTTTTCTCCTGACCTCTCCTCTTGGTGCCATCCTCCTCTTCTCCTGACCTCCCCTCTTGGTGCCATCCTCCTCCTCTTCTCCTGACCTCCCCTCTTGGTGTCATCCTCCTCTTCTTCTCATGACCTCTCTTGGTGCCATCCTCCTCTTCTTCTCATGACCTCTCTTGGTGCCATCCTCCTCCTCTTCTCCTGACCTCCCCTCTTGGTGTCATCCTCCTCCTCTTCTCCTGACCTCTCCTCTTGGTGCCATCCTCCTCCTCTTCTCCTGACCTCCCCTCTTGGTGTCATCCTCCTCCTCTTCTCCTGACCTCCCCTCTTGGTGCCATCCTCCTCTTCTTCTCATGACCTCTCTTGGTGCCATCCTCCTCCTCTTCTCCTGACCTCTCCTCTTGGTGCCATCCTCCTCCTCTTCTCCTGACCTCTCCTCTTGGTGTCATCCTCCTCCTCTTCTCCTGACCTCCCCTCTTGGTGTCATCCTCCTCTTCTTCTCATGACCTCTCTTGGTGTCATCCTCCTCTTCTTCTCATGACCTCTCTTGGTGCCATCCTCCTCCTTTTCTCCTGACCTCTCCTCTTGGTGCCATCCTCCTCTTCTCCTGACCTCCCCTCTTGGTGCCATCCTCCTCCTCTTCTCCTGACCTCCCCTCTTGGTGTCATCCTCCTCTTCTTCTCATGACCTCTCTTGGTGCCATCCTCCTCTTCTTCTCATGACCTCTCTTGGTGCCATCCTCCTCCTCTTCTCCTGACCTCCCCTCTTGGTGTCATCCTCCTCCTCTTCTCCTGACCTCTCCTCTTGGTGCCATCCTCCTCCTCTTCTCCTGACCTCCCCTCTTGGTATCATCCTCCTCCTCTTCTCCTGACCTCTCCTCTTGGTGTCATCTTCCTCCTCTTCTCCTGACCTCCCCTCTTGGTATCATCCTCCTCCTCTTCTCCTGACCTCTCCTCTTGGTGTCATCCCCCTCCTCTTCTCCTGACCTCCCATCTTGGTGCCATCCTCCTCTTCTCCTGACCTCCCCTCTTGGTGCCATCCTCCTCTTCTCCTGACCTCCCCTCTTGGTGCCATGCTCCTCCTCTCCTGACTTCCCCTCTTGGTGCCATCCTCCTCCTCGTCTCCTGACCTCCTCTCTTGGTGCCATCCTCTTCCTTTTCTCCTGACCTCCCCTCTTGGTGCCATCCTCCTCCTCTTCTCCTGACCTCTCTTGGAGCCATCCTCCTCTTCTCCTGACCTCCCCTCTTGGTGTCATCCTCCTCCTCTTCTCCTGACCTCCCCTCTTGGTGTCATCCTCCTCCTCTTCTCCTGACCTCCCCTCTTGGTGTCATCCTCCTCTTCTTCTCATGACCTCTCTTGGTGCCATCCTCCTCCTCTTCTCCTGACCTCCCCTCTTGGTGTCATCCTCCTCTTCTTCTCATGACCTCTCTTGGTGTCATCCTCCTCCTCTTCTCCTGACCTTCTCTCTTGGTGCCATCCTCCTCCTCTTCTCCTGACCTCCCCTCTTGGTGTCATCCTCCTCCTCTTCTCCTGACCTCCCCTCTTGGTGCCATCCTCCTCCTCTCCTGACTTCCCCTCTTGGTGCCATCCTCCTCCTCGTCTCCTGACCTCCTCTCTTGGTGCCATCCTCTTCCTTTTCTCCTGACCTCCCCTCTTGGTGCCATCCTCCTCCTCTTCTCCTGACCTCTCTTGGAGCCATCCTCCTCTTCTCCTGACCTCCCCTCTTGGTGTCATCCTCCTCCTCTTCTCCTGACCTCCCCTCTTGGTGTCATCCTCCTCCTCTTCTCCTGACCTCCTCTCTTGGTGTCATCCTCCTCTTCTTCTCATGACCTCTCTTGGTGCCATCCTCCTCCTCTTCTCCTGACCTCTCCTCTTGGTGTCATCCTTTTCCTCTTCTCCTGACCTCTCCTCTTGGTGCCATCCTCCTCCTGACCTCCCCTCTTGGTGTCATCCTCCTCCTCTTCTCCTGACCTCCCCTCTTGGTGTCATCCTCCTCCTCTTCTCCTGACCTCCCCTCTTGGTGCCATCCTCCTCTTCTTCTCATGACCTCTCTTGGTGCCATCCTCCTCCTCTTCTCCTGACCTCCCCTCTTGGTGTCATCCTCCTCCTCTTCTCCTGACCTCTCCTGTTGGTGCCATCCTCCTCCTCTTCTCCTGACCTCCCCTCTTGGTGTCATCCTCCTCCTCTTCTCCTGACCTCCCCTCTTGGTGCCATCCTCCTCTTCTTCTCATGACCTCTCTTGGTGCCATCCTCCTCCTCTTCTCCTGACCTCTCCTCTTGGTGCCATCCTCCTCCTCTTCTCCTGACCTCTCCTCTTGGTGTCATCCTCCTCCTCTTCTCCTGACCTCCCCTCTTGGTGTCATCCTCCTCTTCTTCTCATGACCTCTCTTGGTGTCATCCTCCTCTTCTTCTCATGACCTCTCTTGGTGCCATCCTCCTCCTTTTCTCCTGACCTCTCCTCTTGGTGCCATCCTCCTCTTCTCCTGACCTCCCCTCTTGGTGCCATCCTCCTCCTCTTCTCCTGACCTCCCCTCTTGGTGTCATCCTCCTCTTCTTCTCATGACCTCTCTTGGTGCCATCCTCCTCTTCTTCTCATGACCTCTCTTGGTGCCATCCTCCTCCTCTTCTCCTGACCTCCCCTCTTGGTGTCATCCTCCTCCTCTTCTCCTGACCTCTCCTCTTGGTGCCATCCTCCTCCTCTTCTCCTGACCTCCCCTCTTGGTATCATCCTCCTCCTCTTCTCCTGACCTCTCCTCTTGGTGTCATCTTCCTCCTCTTCTCCTGACCTCCCCTCTTGGTATCATCCTCCTCCTCTTCTCCTGACCTCTCCTCTTGGTGTCATCCCCCTCCTCTTCTCCTGACCTCCCATCTTGGTGCCATCCTCCTCTTCTCCTGACCTCCCCTCTTGGTGCCATCCTCCTCTTCTCCTGACCTCCCCTCTTGGTGCCATGCTCCTCCTCTCCTGACTTCCCCTCTTGGTGCCATCCTCCTCCTCGTCTCCTGACCTCCTCTCTTGGTGCCATCCTCTTCCTTTTCTCCTGACCTCCCCTCTTGGTGCCATCCTCCTCCTCTTCTCCTGACCTCTCTTGGAGCCATCCTCCTCTTCTCCTGACCTCCCCTCTTGGTGTCATCCTCCTCCTCTTCTCCTGACCTCCCCTCTTGGTGTCATCCTCCTCCTCTTCTCCTGACCTCCCCTCTTGGTGTCATCCTCCTCTTCTTCTCATGACCTCTCTTGGTGCCATCCTCCTCCTCTTCTCCTGACCTCCCCTCTTGGTGTCATCCTCCTCTTCTTCTCATGACCTCTCTTGGTGTCATCCTCCTCCTCTTCTCCTGACCTTCTCTCTTGGTGCCATCCTCCTCCTCTTCTCCTGACCTCCCCTCTTGGTGTCATCCTCCTCCTCTTCTCCTGACCTCCCCTCTTGGTGCCATCCTCCTCCTCTCCTGACTTCCCCTCTTGGTGCCATCCTCCTCCTCGTCTCCTGACCTCCTCTCTTGGTGCCATCCTCTTCCTTTTCTCCTGACCTCCCCTCTTGGTGCCATCCTCCTCCTCTTCTCCTGACCTCTCTTGGAGCCATCCTCCTCTTCTCCTGACCTCCCCTCTTGGTGTCATCCTCCTCCTCTTCTCCTGACCTCCCCTCTTGGTGTCATCCTCCTCCTCTTCTCCTGACCTCCTCTCTTGGTGTCATCCTCCTCTTCTTCTCATGACCTCTCTTGGTGCCATCCTCCTCCTCTTCTCCTGACCTCTCCTCTTGGTGTCATCCTTTTCCTCTTCTCCTGACCTCTCCTCTTGGTGCCATCCTCCTCCTGACCTCCCCTCTTGGTGTCATCCTCCTCCTCTTCTCCTGACCTCTCCTCTTGGTGTCATCCTCCTCTTCTTCTCATGACCTCTCTTGGTGTCATCCTCCTCCTCTTCTCCTGACCTCTCCTCTTGGTGCCATCCTCCTCCTCTTCTCCTGACCTCCCCTCTTGGTGTCATCCTCCTCTTCTTCTCATGACCTCTCTTGGTGTCATCCTCCTCCTCTTCTCCTGACCTCCTCTCTTGGTGCCATCCTCCTCCTCTTCTCCTGACCTCTCCTCTTGGTGCCATCCTCCTCCTCTTCTCCTGACCTCTCCTCTTGGTGTCATCCCCCTCCTCTTCTCCTGACCTCCCGTCTTGGTGCCATCCTCCTCTTCTTCTCCTGACCTCTCCTCTTGGTGCCATCCTCCTCCTCTTCTCCTGACCTCTCCTCTTGGTGTCATCCCCCTCCTCTTCTCCTGACCTCTCCTCTTGGTGCCATCCTCCTCTTCTTCTTATGACCTCTCTTGGTGCCATCCTCCTCCTCTTCTCCTGACCTCTCCTCTTGGTGCCATCCTCCTCCTCTTCTCCTGACCTCTCCTCTTGGTGCCATCCTCCTCCTCTTCTCCTGACCTCCCCTCTTGGTGCCATCCTCCTCCTCTTCTCCTGACCTCTCCTCTTGGTGCCATCCTCCTCTTCTTCTCATGACCTCTCTTGGTGTCATCCTCCTCCTCTTCTCCTGACCTCCTCTCTTGGTGCCATCCTCCTCCTCTTCTCCTGACCTCTCCTCTTGGTGCCATCCTCCTCCTCTTCTCCTGACCTCTCCTCTTGGTGTCATCCCCCTCCTCTTCTCCTGACCTCTCCTCTTGGTGCCATCCTCCTCCTCTTCTCCTGACCTCCCCTCTTGGTGCCATCCTCCTCTTCTCCTGACCTCTCCTCTTGGTGCCATCCTCCTCTTCTTCTCATGACCTCTCTTGGTGCCATCAACCTCCTCTTCTCCTGACCTCCCCTCTTGGTGTCATCCTCCTCTTCTTCTCATGACCTCTCTTGGTGTCATCCTCCTCCTCTTCTCCTGACCTCCTCTCTTGGTGCCATCCTCCTCCTCTTCTCCTGACCTCTCCTCTTGGTGTCATCCCCCTCCTCTTCTCCTGACCTCCCGTCTTGGTGCCATCCTCCTCTTCTTCTCCTGACCTCTCCTCTTGGTGCCATCCTCCTCCTCTTCTCCTGACCTCTCCTCTTGGTGTCATCCCCCTCCTCTTCTCCTGACCTCTCCTCTTGGTGCCATCCTCCTCTTCTTCTCATGACCTCTCTTGGTGCCATCCTCCTCCTCTTCTCCTGACCTCCCCTCTTGGTGTCATCCTCCTCCTCTTCTCCTGACCTCTCCTCTTGGTGCCATCCTCCTCCTCTTCTCCTGACCTCCCCTCTTGGTGCCATCCTCCTCTTCTTCTCATGACCTCTCTTGGTGCCATCCTCCTCCTCTTCTCCTGACCTCCCCTCTTGGTGCCATCCTCCTCCTCTTCTCCTGACCTCTCCTCTTGGTGCCATCCTCCTCCTCTTCTCTTGACCTCTCCTCTTGGTGTCACCCCCCTCCTCTTCTCCTGACCTCTCCTCTTGGTGCCATCCTCCTCCTCTTCTCCTGACCTCCCCTCTTGGTGCCATCCTCCTCTTCTCCTGACCTCTCCTCTTGGTGCCATCCTCCTCTTCTTCTCATGACCTCTCTTGGTGCCATCCTCCTCCTCTTCTCCTGACCTCCCCTCTTGGTGTCATCCTCCTCTTCTTCTCATGACCTCTCTTGGTGTCATCCTCCTCCTCTTCTCCTGACCTCCTCTCTTGGTGCCATCCTCCTCCTCTTCTCCTGACCTCTCCTCTTGGTGCCATCCTCCTCCTCTTCCCTTGACCTCTCCTCTTGGTGTCATCCCCCTCCTCTTCTCCTGACCTCTCCTCTTGGTGCCATCCTCCTCCTCTTCTCCTGACCTCCCCTCTTGGTGCCATCCTCCTCCTCTTCTCCTGACCTCCCCTCTTGGTGCCATCCTCCTCTTCTTCTCATGACCTCTCTTGGTGCCATCCTCCTCCTCTTCTCCTGACCTCCCCTCTTGGTGCCATCCTACTCCTCTTCGTTTGCATTTTCTCAGGATCCTTCAACTGCAACAAAGATGGTGTTTGCCCATAGTATGGACGCCCAGAGGCCTCGTCTCATCCCACCCACCATCCTCTACCCCATGCCAAATAACAGTCTGACCACCTGCCCGATATCAGCTGGAGAACCATGGATGCCAGGACTATACAGGCACAACCCAACGGAGCAGAGGAACAGCACCGGTCCGGTCCAATTTCTTTTTCCCGGGGAGATTGCCGCGGCTGGGTTGATCTTTGGGTTTATCTGGATTCTCTCGGTGTTCGGCAACGCTTTGGTTTGTCTCGTCATTCATCGGAGCCGCCGGACTCAGTCAACAACAAACTACTTTGTGGTTTCTCTGGCTTGTGCGGACCTGCTGCTCAGCCTTGGCAGTGCCCCGTTCACGCTGTTACAGATCACTTCTGGTCGCTGGGCACTGGGCAGTGCCATGTGTAAATTGGCACGTTATTTCCACTACCTGACCCCCGGAGTCCAAATTTATGTGCTTTTATCCATCTGCCTCGATCGTTTTTACACCATTTTGTACCCTCTGAGCTTCAAGGTCTCCAGAGAGAAAGCCAAAAGGATGATCGTGGCTTCGTGGCTCTTCGATGCCGCCTTTGTTTCTCCAGCGTTCTTCTTTTACGATGTCGTGGACGGACACTGCAACTTTTTCCCTCCTCCGTCCTGGGACGGGGCAGTGTATGGTGTGGCCCATCTTCTGGTGGGCTTCCTGGTGCCCTCTGCCCTCATCCTCCTTTTCTATCAGAAAGTAGTGAAATATATTTGGCGCATTGGCACTGACCGACTGAGTGTCAGACGCACCATGAACATTGTGCCCAGAACCAAAGTGAAAACCATCAAGATGTTCTTGATGTTAAACACCATATTCCTGGTGTCATGGATGCCCTTCTACGTGGTGCAGCTGTGGCACCCGGATGAGAGTGACCAGCGCCAGTGCTGCCTCGCCTATCTGGCAGTCTCCTGGCTTTCTTTCGGATCCTCGGCTGCAAAGCCAACTTTGTACTCCGTATACAACGCCAACTTCCGACGTGGCATGAAAGAGACCTTCTGTATGTCATCCATGAAGTGCTATCGGAGCAACGCGTACACCATCACCACCAGCTCCCGCATGGCCAAAAGGAACTACGTTGGCATCTGCGAAATGCCCATCCCCGGCAAAACGGCTGTCAAGGAGTCTGTTTATGATTCATTTGACCGTGACGCTAAAGAGAAAAAACTGGCGTGGCCCATCGACTCCAACCCTCCGAACACATTTGTGTGATCGCCTACTACAGACCCCCCCCATCACGATACCAATACATCGGCCGTCCCCGGCGGATCATCCCAGCATGGACTCCAAGACTTGCTAGGTTATATTTTGTAAAAAAAAAAAGTATTTTAATTGAAGCAATATTTATTTTGTGAAATTCAAACAAAAGAAATGCATAAAAAAATAAGTAAAAAGTAAAAAAAAAAAAAAAAAAAAAAATGGTTCTGTAAATAAAATATATCAGCGAGTTCGTAAAATAGGAATCTCCCAAATTTCCATGGCCGGTCTGGTCGGTGTCACATCGTAGTCTGGTTCCACTGTATCGTTATTTTCTTTTTCCCTGGTGCCATGAATCCGGATTGGAACCCCCCAATGTGTAGTTGTCAGGTTGTCAATCTGACCTGATCACCATGGGGGGCTCCATCACAACGTCCAGACCCCCTTATTTCTCGTCTTTTGAGATCACTTGTTTACAAAAAGGGCTAAATTTCAATAAAACGTTCCAGACCGCTCGACTCATTCCTGTCCAGGTTTCATTTTTGTATATATTTTTTTTTTACTTTATTATTTTTGGACTTTTTTTCTGATTATTACTGATGAAGAAAATTAGCATAGCTCATTCTGACTGCGACTCAGTATCATTTAAAAGGAATCTCTCTGCAGGTTTTCGCTATGTAATCTGAGAGCAGCATGAGGTGGGGGCAAAGACCCTGATTCCAGCGATGTGCCACTTACTGGGCTGTGGTTTTGCTGTTTCAATAAAATCTGTGTTTTATCATCAGGAGATTATCTCTACAGGTCTAGGAGTGGTGTGCCTCCTGGTCGAACCATACCCCCACCACTGATTAGTAGCTTTCTCTCAACAGTGTACAGTATACACACAAAGCTGCCAATCAGTGGTGTGGGCGTGGTTATACACAGAATGCAGCCAATCATTGGTGTGGGTGTGATTATACACATAATGCTGCCAATCAATGGTGTGGGTGAGGTGATACAGAGAATGCTGCCAATCAGTGCTATGGACGGGATTATACACAGAATGCTGCCAATCAGTGATATGGTTGGGATTATACACAGAATGCTGCCAATCTGTGATATGGGCGGGATTATACACAGAATGCTGCCAATCAGTTGTATGGTTGGGATTATACACAGAATGCTGCCAATCTGTGATATGGGCGGGATTATACACAGAATGCTGACAATCAGTGGTATGGGCAGGTTTATACACATAATGTTGCCAATCAGTCGTATGGGCAGGATTATACACGGAATGCTGCCAATCAGTGGTATGGTTGGGACTATACACAAAATGCTGCCAATCTGTGATATGGGCGGGATTATACACAGAATGCTGACAATCAGTGGTATGGTTGGGACCATACACAAAATGCTGCCAATCTGTGATATGGGCGGGATTATACACAGAATGCTGCCAATCAGTTGTATGGTTGGGATTATACACAGAATGCTGCTAATCTGTGATATGGCGGGATTGTACACAGAATGCTGCCAATCAGTGGTATGGGCAGGATTATACACAGAATGCTGCCAATCAGTGGTGTGGGCGGGGTTATACACGGGCTCAGGATTCCGAGCTCTGCTAAATCTGCCGCAGGAAAAATTATGATTGTATCAAAACTGCTGTAGCCACTAAACTAAGTGACACAGCGCTGGAATCAGGGTCTCTGCCCCTACAGCATGCTGGTGTCAGATTACATAGCAAAAACCTGCTGACATTTTCCCTTTAAGGGATCAGCTAGAGATCTGTTTCTGATGCTTAAAGGGGTCTTCCAATCATACTAAGAGATAATGTGTAACTGCGGCCCCACTGCGATCCCTGACCAAATATCCTGCAGGCTTCTTCTATATTTCGGATATCCGTCTCTCACCATTTTTAGGAGCTCTGCTTGTCCTTGATGAAGCAGGATACATCTGCTCACTCTCTGTAGGGTTTATTTACATGATCCGTTATCACCTGTGTATGGAAAACAACCCCTGGAAGAACCAGAGCAGGTTTTGAGCCTTTGGTTGTAAAACATGAATGTTCCCATCAGGGGCGGTTCAGGGGAGGGAGGGGGCATATGTTCCCCAGGCCAGTTCCCATGCAGCTGTCCAGGGTCGCTGGGGGTCCGGCACTGTACCTTCAATAGTGGTTGATTCCGGCTGTCCACATCAAGCGTCGCACAGCGTCTGGAGCTCAATATGAGGCGATCCTAATGGCGAAGTAGCAGGACGCTGCTCACCCCCTGTTACAAGTACCGATCACCCGAGCATGGTAGTGCTGACTCGTCACTAGTGCTCAGATATTAGATGTTATACAAAATGCACACGGCATATACCATCAGATGTCTGTAGTCACAATATATCATAAACCAGTCATGTAGTCTCCTGTATACCAGATGTAATATACTATGTATCCAGACATCATATGATATGCAGCTGGTGATATACAGTCATGACCAAAAGTGTTGGCACTAGAGATGGGCAAACCCATAGGTGTTTAGGTTCGGCGGGTCTGGCTGGACTTACATACTGACCTTCCCCATGGCTGTAACACTACTTTCAGGTCCGATAATTTACACTGCTTTCCCTGCCCACCGTCAGTCCTGGCGTCTGTGATTGATTGCAGTAAGACCACGCCCCCATCCTGTGTGGCAGCGTCTGTGATTGGTTGGAATCATGCTGTCGGCGTCCCTACAGTGGTGTAAAAATAAATAAATAAAAAATGGTGTAAGGTAACCCGTATAAATGGCGTATATTGATACCCAACACAGATAAAGCAAACAGCTACAGGCTGCAGTCCCCAGCCGTGCGTTTATCTTATTTGTGTATTAAAAATAGAGGGTCCTTGTGTGGCTTCTTTAAACTGATTTAAATAAATAGTGAAAAAAAAAAACGGCGCGTGGTCCCCCCCAGTTTGTTTCCCAGCCAAGATAAAGCCTCACAGCTGGGGGCTGGAGAGGGCCATAGTTATTGGGACCCCCCAGCCTAAAAATAGCATCCTGTAGCCGCACAAGAATTGTCGCATCCATTAGATGCGCCAATCCTTGTGCTCTACCCGGCTCAACCCGATTGCCCTAGTGCGGTGGCAATCGAGGCAATATAAGGGGTTAATGACAGCACACAGCTGCCACTAAGCCCTCCATTAGTAATGGGTGGGGTCTATGAGAGCCCCCATTACTAATCCTGTAGTGAAAAGAAATAAAACACAAACACCAAAAAAATCCTTTATTTGAAACAAAATTCAAAAAACCCCACCCTCTTTCTCCAATTTAGCAACCCCCAAAACACCCAGGTCTGACATAATCCCACAATGTTCTCAAATCTGCTACATACTGAAATCGCAGAGCATGGGAACATTAAAGAACATGACCGCCCGCTGCGGCTTCAGGCAGATGCTGACTGGGCCCCAGCTGTGAGCGGTAATGTCACTGAGTTTACATGCGGTCACAGCTGGAGGGTCCAACAGTCCAACCTGTAACCGTAGGTAAACACCTCAGGTGAACTCATTGAGCTCAGTAACCTCACCTCAGGTGAACTCATTGAGCTCAGTAACCTCACCTCAGGTGAACTCATTGAGCTCAGTAACCTCACCTCGGGTGAACTCATTGAGCTCAGCAACCTCACCTCGGGTGAACTCATTGAGCTCAGTAACCTCACCTCGGGTGAACTCATTGAGTTCAATGAGACCAGCATCTCCTGGCAGCAAACCACTTTTTTTTGGCAAGAGATGCAGATTTGGTGCTGGAATTTATACACCAAATGCCTGCACCAAATCTGTATCTCCTGCAAAAAAAACAACACATAAACAAAAAACCGCATCAAAATGTGAAATGGTTTTGAAGCGTTTTTTTTTTTGCCTGGGGGCCCCAATAAGCTTGGGTCTCCCCAGCCTGAGAATATCAGCTCCCAGCTGTCGGCTTTATCATGGCTGGGTGTTAAAATTGTGGGTTTGGGGGGAGGGGGTGTATGCTGTTTTTTAAAAAGATTTATCTAAATAAGTTAAAAAAAATCCTCATGCGGTTCCTCTTATTTTGGTACACAGTCAAGATAAGTGCACGGCTGGGGGCTGCAGCCTGTAGCCCTGGCTTTATCACGTTATGGGAGGACCCTTCACCAATTGTTTTATGTATTAATTCATTTTTACACCCCTTTAGGGACACAGAGAGCGTATGTGATTCCATTGATTCCATCCAATCACAGATGCTGTCACAGAGGCTGGGGGCGCGGTCTGACTGCAACCAATCGCAGACGCCGGGACTGATGGTGGGTGGGGGAAGTAGTGAATATGTATGAGGGCTAATGATTGGACCCGGAAGTAGTGCTACAGCTGCGGGAAGGTCGGTAAGTGCTGTATAACTGCCCTGCTTTATTCCTTATTTTCTTTTTTGTATTTTTTTTTTAATTTCTATCATTATCTGGGTGGCCGAACCCGACCAGTAACACGGCGTTCCCTGAGAAGTCCGTGCATGGGCACTAGTGGTCCGGTACAGACCCCGAACTCTACAGGTTGATGGCAGTCTTCAAAATATTCCACATAATGAAGCATTTCTCCCAGAAAATGATTGGATTGCTCATGATTTCTTATACACAGGTTTATTTCCTTTGTGTCTATTGCAGCAAAAGAAAAAAAAAAAGCAAATTGTACATAATTTTACACAAAATCCCAAAAATGGGCCGGACAAAATCATCGCCTCCTTTACAGAATTGTGGGTAAAACAACTTTGTTTCCAGCACGTGATGGTCGTTCAGACTTCCATGTGGCAAGTGACAGGAGTGGGCAATATGGAAATAGTCCGTGACCACCAGACCCGACGCTGTGAGGCACCTCTGGCTCCACTTTTGGCGTATGGGCCTTGCGTGATGACATCTTTGCAGTATGATGTATACAGAACACTGTGCCGGGCTGCAGGAGATGGCACAGGGATCAATCCAGCAGCTACTGGACTAAGGTCCTGCACATTAACTTGCTCACCCCTATATTCCAGCCCATATATTCTTCTTCTGTATACTGTACATGTTAAAGGGGTTGTCTGGTCTTAAACTACTAGCCTGCAGTCACTCTGTGTCACTTGTGACTGTTGTAAATCCTCACACCGTGCTGTAAATGGAAGGTGCGTGACCATAAGTATGTGAATTGGTTACATTAAGTCACATACCGACTAGACTTGCATGGACTCAATGCAAGTGTATTGAGCAACACCGTAAAAAGTCTAGTCTGAATGTGGCCGGAAGTATACATATCACGTACTTGTGGCCACATGACCGCCGACTGTGTCACTTAGTTTACTGGCTACAGGTGTTGTGATACAATCATATTTTTTTCTGCTGCAGATCTAGCAGAGCTCGGAATCCTAAGTTGTGTATAACCCCACCCACACCACTGATTGGCAACATTCTATGTATAATCCCGCCCACACCACTAATTGGCAACATTCTATGTATAATCCCGCCCACACCACTAATTGGCAACATTATATGTATAATCCCGACCACACCACTAATTGGAAACATTCTATGTATAATCTTGCCCACACCACTAATTGGCAACATTCTATGTATAATCCCGCCCACACCACTAATTGGCAACATTCTATGTGTAATCTCACCCACACCACTAATTGGAAACATTCTATGTATAATCTTGCCCACACCACTAATTGGCAACATTCTATGTATAATCCCGCCCACACCACTAATTGGCAACATTCTATGTATAATCCCGCCCACACCACTAATTGGCAACATTCTATGTATAATCCCGCCCACACCACTGATTGGCAGCATTCTATCTATAATTCCCGCCCATACCACTGATTGTCAGCATGCTATCTATAATTCCTGCCCATACCACTGATTGGCAGCATTCTGTGTATAATGGTTTCCATTCACTCACAGCAAGCAGAAATCCTGAAAATAATGAAAGACACAAAGTATTTGAGAACGTTGCAGAATCCCTTTATACCCGTGCCGTAGTCCCAGAAGGAGGATTTGGTGCGTTTTTTATGTGGAGTTTTTGCACCTATTAATTGCATCCATTGTTTTCGTTTTTATTGTCGTTTTTTTTTTTTAAATAAAACTGCAATGTTTAGGTTTTGTTTTGTGACTAAGCTTTGATAAAACTTTATTGATACAGTCGTGCGGATTACATAAACGCGTGTTTTTTTTTCTGCTGATCTTCATCATCTCATTCAAGTCTATAAAGAAAATCCACCAATAAAAAGCGAATTTACTGCAAGTGAAATCGAAATGTTGCGGATTTACAAAAAGCGCTCAGTTTGCGCAGCGTGGATGAAGTCTCATCTGTGCATCCCACTCACTATTCTGGAGCTGCCGTGCACAGGATAAACACCGCACCAAATACTCCTGGTGGGAACGGAGCCGAAAAGGAGCCGCTATGTTTCTATTCATATGTATATATAGTGGGATCATTAATGTTCTCTGGGGGAGGGTCCGGTCTGGTGTATGATAGCGCAGTGATTCTGGCACAGACCCCGTGGTGGCAGCTGGAGTGTGTGGGTGGCGGTCTATGGGAATCTATAGCACACGGCTATTTTTACCTTTAACTGAATCTGAATGAAAGTAAGAAACAATATTCTGGATTATTAATGTGAAAAAAAGGTCATTAGAATTATCAGTGAGCGCAGTATCAATGGTGTGAGGTCAGCGTTACATAGTGTCCTGCAAAGTAATGTGTATATGTTCTCCAGTCCTGTATATAACATCACACGGAAGCAGCGACATCCACATATCACATGTAATGGCAGAAAACGATGGAAGCAAACCTGAGATCAGCGGTCACATCACTGAGATCACCGCCTATCCATCACCAGAGATCAGCGGTGACATCACTGAGAACACCTCCTATCCATCACCAGAGATCAGCGGTGACATCACTGAGAACACCTCCTATCCATCACCAGAGATCAGCGGTGACATCACTGAGAACACCTCCTATCCATCATCAGAGATCAGCGGTGACATCACTGAGAACACCTCCTATCCATCACCAGAGATCAGCGGTGACATCACTGAGAACACCTCCTATCCATCACCAGAGATCAGCGGTGACATCACTGAGAACACCTCCTATCCATCACCAGAGATCAGCGGTGACATCACTGAGAACACCTCCTATCCATCACCAGAGATCAGCGGTGACATCACTGAGAACACGCCTATCCATCACCAGAGATCAGCGGTGACATCACTGAGAACACCTCCTATCCATCACCAGAGATCAGCGGTGACATCACTGAGAACACCTCCTATCCATCACCAGAGATCAGCGGTGACATCACTGAGAACACCGCCTATCCATCACCAGAGATCAGCGGTGACATCACTGAGAACACCTCCTATCCATCACCAGAGATCAGCGGTGACATCACTGAGAACACCGCCTATCCATCACCAGAGATCAGCGGTGACATCACTGAGAACACCTCCTATCCATCACCAGAGATCAGCGGTGACATCACTGAGAACACCTCCTATCCATCACCAGAGATCAGCGGGGACATCACTGAGAACACCTCCTATCCATCACCAGAGATCAGCGGTGACATCACTGAGAACACCTCCTATCCATCACCAGAGATCAGCAGTGACATCACTGAGAACACCACCTATCCATCACCAGAGATCAGCGGTGACATCACTGAGAACACCGTCTATCCATCACCAGAGATCAGCGGAAACATCACTGAGAACACCTCCTATCCATCACCAGAGATCAGCGGTGACATCACTGAGAACACCGTCTATCCATCACCAGAGATCAGCGGAAACATCACTGAGAACACCTCCTATCCATCACCAGAGATCAGCAGTGACATCACTGAGAACACCTCCTATCCATCACCAGAGATCAGCGGTGACATCACTGAGAACACCTCCTATCCATCACCAGAGATCAGCAGTGACATCACTGAGAACACCGCCTATCCATCACCAGAGATCAGCGGTGACATCACTGAGAACACCTCCTCTCCATCACCAGAGATCAGCGGTGACATCACTGAGAACACCTCCTATCCATCACCAGAGATCAGCGGTGATATCACTGAGAACACCGCCTATCCATCACCAGAGATCAGCGGTGACATCACTGAGAACACCTCCTATCCATCACCAGAGATCAGCGGTGACATCACTGAGAACACCTCCTATCCATCACCAGAGATCAGCGGTGATATCACTGAGAACACCGCCTATCCATCACCAGAGATCAGCGGTGACATCACTGAGAACACCGCCTATCCATCACCAGACAGCAGTGACATCACTGAGAACGCCTCCTATCCATCACCAGAGATCAGCGGTGACATCACTGAGAACACCACCTATCCATCACCAGAGATCAGCGGTGACATCACTGAGAACACCGCCTATCCATCACCAGAGATCAGCAGTGACATCACTGAGAACACCGCCTATCCATCACCAGAGATCAGCGGTGACATCACTGAGAACACCGCCTATCCATCACCAGAGATCAGCAGTGACATCACTGAGAACACTGCCTATCCATCACCAGAGATCAGCGGTGACATCACTGAGAACACCGCCTATCCATCACCAGAGATCAGCGGTGACATCACTGAGAACACCTCCTATCCATCACCAGAGATCAGCAGTGACATCACTGAGAACACCGCCTATCCATCACCAGAGATCAGCGGTGACATCACTGAGAACACCTCCTATCCATCACCAGAGATCAGCAGTGACATCACTGAGAACACCGCCTAGCCATCACCAGAGATCAGCGGTGACATCACTGAGAACACCGCCTATCCATCACCAGAGATCAGCAGTGACATCACTGAGAACACCTCCTATCCATCACCAGAGATCAGCAGTGACATCACTGAGAACACCGCCTATCCATCACCAGAGATCAGCAGTGACATCACTGAGAACACCACCTATCCATCACCAGAGATCAGCAGTGACATCACTGAACACCTCCTATCCATCACCAGAGATCAGCAGTGACATCACTGAACACCTCCTATCCATCACCAGAGATCAGCGGTGACATCACTGAGAACACCGCCTATCCATCACCAGAGATCAGCAGTGACATCACTGAGAACACCTCCTATCCATCACCAGAGATCAGCAGTGACATCACTGAGAACACCGCCTATCCATCACCAGAGATCAGCGGTGACATCACTGAGAACACCTCCTATCCATCACCAGAGATCAGCGGTGACATCACTGAGAACACCGCCTAGCCATCACCAGAGATCAGCGGTGACATCACTGAGAGCACCGCCTATCCATCACCAGAGATCAGCAGTGACATCACTGAGAACACCTCCTATCCATCACCAGAGATCAGCAGTGACATCACTGAGAACACCGCCTATCCATCACCAGAGATCAGCAGTGACATCACTGAGAACACCACGTATCCATCACCAGAGATCAGCAGTGACATCACTGAACACCTCCTATCCATCACCAGAGATCAGCAGTGACATCACTGAACACCTCCTATCCATCACCAGAGATCAGCGGTGACATCACTGAGAACACCGCCTATCCATCACCAGAGATCAGCAGTGACATCACTGAGAACACCTCCTATCCATCACCAGAGATCAGCAGTGACATCACTGAGAACACCGCCTATCCATCACCAGAGATCAGCAGTGACATCACTGAGAACACCACCTATCCATCACCAGAGATCAGCAGTGACATCACTGAGAACACCTCCTATCCATCACCAGAGATCAGCGGTGACATCACTGAGAACACCGCCTATCCATCACCAGAGATCAGCGGTGACATCACTGAGAACACCTCCTATCCATCACCAGAGATCAGCGGTGACATCACTGAGAACACCTCCTATCCATCACCAGAGATCAGCAGTGACATCACTGAGAACACCACCTATCCATCACCAGAGATCAGCAGTGACATCACTGAGAACACCTCCTATCCATCACCAGAGATCAGCAGTGACATCACTGAGAACACCGCCTATCCATCACCAGAGATCAGCGGTGACATCACTGAGAACACCTCCTAGCCATCACCAGAGATCAGCGGTGACATCACTGAGAGCACCGCCTATCCATCACCAGAGATCAGCAGTGACATCACTGAGAACACCTCCTATCCATCACCAGAGATCAGCAGTGACATCACTGAGAACACCGCCTATCCATCACCAGAGATCAGCAGTGACATCACTGAGAACACCACCTATCCATCACCAGAGATCAGCAGTGACATCACTGAACACCTCCTATCCATCACCAGAGATCAGCGGTGACATCACTGAGAACACCGCCTATCCATCACCAGAGATCAGCAGTGACATCACTGAGAACACCGCCTATCCATCACCAGAGATCAGCAGTGACATCACTGAGAACACCACCTATCCATCACCAGAGATCAGCAGTGACATCACTGAGAACACCTCCTATCCATCACCAGAGATCAGCGGTGACATCACTGAGAACACCGCCTATCCATCACCAGAGATCAGCGGTGACATCACTGAGAACACCTCCTATCCATCACCAGAGATCAGCGGTGACATCACTGAGATCACCGCATATTCATTCATTGCAGTAACTTTTAAATCCATGATAGACTGTATCCTGGAGACAATCACATGTCTCATCCATTCACAGCTGCTCAGTTGCTGGGAAACAGGATAAACACCAGTCAATGATTAAACCTGCTGAAAACAAAACAAGATTCTCACAATGTAGAGAACAGAGCCCCGAATATCACAGTATAAACTGCTGATCTCTGGTGATGGATAGGAGGTGTTCTCAGTGATGTCACCGCTGATCTCTGGTGATGGATAGGTGGTGTTGTCAGTGATGTCACCGCTGATCTCTGGTGATGGATAGGTGGTGTTCTCAGTGATGTCACCGCTGATCTCTGGTGATGGATAGGAGGTGTTCTCAGTGATGTCACCGCTGATCTCTGGTGATGGATTGGAGGTGTTCTCAGTGATGTCACCGCTGATCTCTGGTGATGGATAGGCGGTGTTCTCAGTGATGTCACCGCTGATCTCTGGTGATGGATAGGAGGTGTTCTCAGTGATGTCACCGCTGATCTCTGGTGATGGATAGTAGGTGCTCTCAGTGATGTCACTGCTGATCTCTGGTGATGGATAGGTGGTGTTCTCAGTGATGTCACTGCTGATCTCTGGTGATGGATAGGAGGTGTTCTCAGTGATGTCACCGCTGATCTCTGGTGATGGATAGGAGGTGTTCTCAGTGATGTCACTGCTGATCTCTGGTGATAGATAGGCGGTGTTCTCAGTGATGTCACCGCTGATCTCTGGTGATGGATAGGCGGTGTTCTCAGTGATGTCACCGCTGATCTCTGGTGATGGATAGGTGGTGTTCTCAGTGATGTCACTGCTGATCTCTGGTGATGGATAGGTGGTGTTCTCAGTGATGTCACTGCTGATCTCTGGTGATGGATAGGAGGTGTTCTCAGTGATGTCACCGCTGATCTCTGGTGATGGATAGGCGGTGTTCTCAGTGATGTCACCGCCGATCTCTGGGGATGGATAGGAGGTGTTCTCAGTGATGTCACCGCTGATCTCTGGTGATGGATAGACGGTGTTCTCAGTGATGTCACTGCTGATCTCTGGTGATGGATAGGAGGTGTTCTCAGAGATGTCACTGCTGATCTCTGGTGATGGATAGGCGGTGTTCTCAGTGATGTCACTGCTGATCTCTGGTGATGGATAGGTGGTGTTCTCAGTGATGTTACCGCTGATCTCTGGTGATGGATAGGTGGTGTTCTCAGTGATGTCACCGCTGATCTTTGGTGATGGATAGGTGGTGTTCTCAGTGATGTCACTGCTGATCTCTGGTGATGGATAGGTGGTGTTCTCAGAGATGTCACTGCTGATCTCTGGTGATGGATAGGCGGTGTTCTCAGTGATGTCACTGCTGATCTCTGGTGATGGATAGGTGGTGTTCTCAGTGATGTCACCGCTGATCTCTGGTGATGGATAAGTGGTGTTCTCAGTGATGTCACCGCTGATCTTTGGTGATGGATAGGTGGTGTTCTCAGTGATGTCACCGCTGATCTCTGGTGATGAATAGGAGGTGTTCTCAGTGATGTCACCGCTGATCTCTGGTGATGGATAGGTGGTGTTCTCAGTGATGTCACCGCTGATCTCTGGTGATGAATAGGAGGTGTTCTCAGTGATGTCACCGCTGATCTCTGGTGATGGATAGGCGGTGTTCTCAGTGATGTCACCGCTGATCTCTGGTGATTGATAGGCGGCGTTCTCAGTGATGTCACCGCTGATCTCTGTTGATGGATAGGAGGTGTGACGACATGGACTCTCATGGGTTAACATTTCTTAAAATTCAGCCAGACAGGATGATAGATTGTTTATAGACGGGGGATAAGTCCCTCATTGTTTTTACAAGACTCTTGTTGACTCGTGTAATTGTGTTGGCCACTGAAAGCCATACGTATTGTTTCTCCAGACTCTTCCAGTAATCATTGTATTGTAGTTGTGTATTGCTAATGTGATTTCCTTAGTAGCCATTGTTGAGTCTGTGACTTGCAGACTCCATGTAGATATCCTCAGTCTTTCTATGCACACCATTTAAATGAACATTATCCATGCAGCTTGAGATTCATCCAATGGGAGAGGCGATCTTGTCCAACCAATCGATGAAGACGCAGTGTATCCAAGTGGAAGGCTGTGGCTATAAAAGGGATTTCTTTAAGCCACCAGTGGGTTGTTGATGGATGCTGATGGATCCAGTCTAAGCTCTTAGGAGCTGAATGGAGGATCAGGATATCTTATGGCTTCAATCTAGGGACTCCGGTTCCGGTTGGAGACCATATCCACAGCCTAGGGATTTCGACTCCGGCTGCCAGGATTGTAACATCATACCAGGACTACCTAAGGAGGACACTCCGGTTGAGGTTGGGACAGTTCAGTCACCTGTTACAGACTTTACAGACCTCACACAGCTTCCTAAATCTGGCATTATTCCTTTCTCGGTGGGTGCCCGCCAAAAGCGGGGTGCTGCTGGATTGGAGTAAATAGCCCTGGAACCTGTGAGGCATGGACATTCTAAATCCCTGGTAAGCCAGCGGAAGGGGGAGACTCTGTTGCCTGTTACATTTGTGTGTTTTGCTGGTTATGTGTTATGTGTCGTTAATTGTTTGGGGATCCAATAAAGTCTAATTATTGTGGTTCCCTCACCCTGTGTTGTCTGAGTAATGTTACGCCCACGATTAAGGAGGCCGGCGTTCAGTTGGGATGAGCCCTGAGCCACGCTGTCTTTCTAAAGGCGGCGGGTTTTAGTGATCGAGAGCACCCACTGAGCCCCGTGTCTCCACAGGAGAGCACCCACTGAGCACTGTGTCTCCACAATTGGGGGCAGCGGTGGGATACTACTCAGCCTGGTTTACCCAGGAGAGCTGCAGAGGACTGGTGTTCGTGGACACCGTCCCGGGCTCAACAACCAGGGAGGCACATAAGCATACCCAGCAGGCCATAGGTGAGGCATTCAGGTTTCGGACGCTGCCATGTCCAACCCCACCAGCTCAGCCATGGGACACGGACCAGAGAGGAGTTACGACCGCTGCAGTAAATGGATGCTACAGGATCTGTGCCAGAGGCGAAAGATTATCTCCTGGAACGCTGAGACTCGGTCGGACTTGATCCAGATATTAGTCCGTTGGGATGCCCAGAATGATGCAGAGGACGATGAGGATCCCGCCGATATTGACCCAGAGGATTTAAACTATGTGCCACATCATGGATCTAGTGACAATCGGGAATCAACTTTGTCTAAAATGGCCCAAGCCACAGCGTTGTTGGATGCATTGGGGCCTAGATCCTCAAGAGAAGAGAGGGCTTGGGTTCTGGAATATGTTTATGGGATTCCAGCTGCCGCACTGCTAGCACCAGCCGCTCGAGAAGGATGGTCCCGCTACCCAGCAGAAGCTGCACCAAAACAAAGGACTACAAACAGGGCCTGTGACTCGCCCAATCTATGGCGCTGTTATACATGTGGGAGCCATGGACATATAGATAAAGATTGTCTCCAAAACCGAGGCCGCATGCTTGTAGCCCATCTGCCAGCTCAGCAGGTTAAGAGCCAGGGACTACGAGACACTGGTTCCTCCATTACCCTGGTAAGCCCAGTTATTGTTTCCCCAGAAGACCATTTACCAGATTCCCAATTATCCATCTCCCTGGCTGAGGGCCAGCGCTCGGACATCCCTCTGGCATGTGTGCAGTTGGACCTAAGGACCGACCAGGGAGAGGTCGAGGTGGAGCTTGTGGACAGCCTCCCCGCCCCTGGTATTTTGGGAACTAACCAGGAAGCGATCGATGTGGGACTTGTGAAGAGGCTCCCTATACCTGTCATTCTGGAGACTGACCAGAGCAAGGCTGATGTGGAGCTTATAGACACCGTCCCCACACCAGTTACTTTGGGGTCTGACCAGGAAGAGGTCCATATGGAGTTTATGGACAGCCTCCCCACACCTGTTGTTTCAGGGACTAGCCAGGAGGAAGTTGAAGTGGGGTTCACAGATGGCCCCACCAAGCCTGTTGTTTCAGATACCACTCAGAGGGAAGTGAAAGTGGGGCTTGGGGATTACCTGCTCACACCAGTCAGATTGGAGTATGACCTAGGACAAGGACTATCCAGTCAGTTTGAAGCAGCCATCACCCACTTCCAAGCCAAGCAGGACCCTGATGTGGATCTTTCTAACATCTTTTCCAAGGATAATTCACATTCCCAGTCTCTAGCATCCACTTCTGAGCCAAGAACCGTGAGTAAGCCTAACCACACTGTGGCTATTGACTGGGGAAAGATTGATAGTAAGAAATGTATGCAAGCCCAACTCATGGACCCCACCTTAGTGCTTGTCCGCAATATGGCTGCTCAACTTGGGGGAGATAATCAGGGGGAGGTGTATAGATGCGAGCCTCTATTGCTGACCTCACCATTAAAAAGGACAATGCCGTCAAGAGGAGAAGGATGATCGGAAGCCTATCATGTCTGGCTAATATTAAGAAGGGGGAGGAATGTGACGACATGGACTCTCATTGTTTTTACAAGACTCTTGTTGACTCGTGTAATTGTGTTGGCCACTGAAAGCCAGACGTATTGTATCTCCAGACTCTTCCAGTAATCATTGTATTGTAGTTGTGTATTGCTAATGTCACCCTTAGTAGCCATTGTCGAGTCTGTGACTTGCAGACTCCATGTAGATATCCTCAGTCTTTCTATGCACACCATTTAAATGAACATTATCCATGCAGCTTGAGATTCATCCAATGGGAGAGGCGATCTTGTCCAACCAATCGATGAAGACGCAGTGTATCCAAGTGGAAGGCTGTGGCTATAAAAGGGATTTCTTTAAGCCACCAGTGGGTTGTTGATGGATGCTGATGGATCCAGTCTAAGCTCTTAGGAGCTGACTAGACGATCAGGATATCTTATGGCTTCAATCTAGGGACTCCGGTTCCGGTTGGAGACCATATCCGCAGCCTAGGGATTTCGACTCCGGCTGCCAGGATTGTAACATCATACCAGGACTACCTAAGGAGGACACTCAGGTTGGGACAGTTCAGTCACCTGGTACAGACTTTGCAGACCTCAGACAGCTTCCTAAATCTGGCATTATTCCTTTCTCGGTGGGTGCCCGCCAAAAGCGGGGTGCTGCTGGACTGGAGTAAATAGCCCTGGAACCTCTGAGGCACGGACATTCTAAATCCCTGGTGAGCCAGCGGAAGGGTGAGACTCTGTTGCCTGTTACATTTGTGTGTTTTGCTGGTTATGTGTTATGTGCCGTTAATTGTTTGGGGATCCAATAAAGTCTAATTATTGTGGTTCCCTCACCCTGTGTTGTCTGAGTAGTGTTACGCCCACGGTTAAGGAGGCCGGCGTTCAGTTGGGATGAGCCCTGAGCCACGCTGTCTTTCTAAAGGCGGCGGGTTTTAGTGGACGAAAGCACCCACTGAGCCCCGTGTCTCCACAGGAGGTGTTCTCAGTGATATCACCGCTGATCTCTGGTGATGGATAGGAGGTGTTCTCAGTGATGTCACCGCTGATCTCTGGTGATGGATAGGAGGTGTTCTCAGTGATGTCACTGCTGATCTCTGGTGATGGATAGGCGGTGTTCTCAGTGATGTCACCGCTGATCTCTGGTGATGGATAGGCGGTGTTCTCAGTGATGTCACTGCTGATCTCTGGTGATGGATAGAAGGTGTTCTCAGTGATGTCACCGCTGATCTCTGGTGATGGATAGGAGGTGTTCTCAGTGATGTCACCGCTGATCTCTGGTGATGGATAGGAGGTGTTCTCAGTGATGTCACCGCTGATCTCTGGTGATGGATAGGAGGTGTTCTCAGTGATGTCACTGCTGATCTCTGGTGATGGATAGGAGGTGTTCTCAGTGATGTCACTGCTGATCTCTGGTGATGGATAGGAGGTGTTCTCAGTGATGTCACTGCTGATCTCTGGTGATGGATAGGAGGTGTTCTCAGTGATGTCACCGCTGATCTCTGGTGATGGATAGGAGGTGTTCTCAGTGATGTCACCGCTGATCTCTGGTGATGGATAGTTGGTGTTCTCAGTGATGTCACCGCTGATCTCTGGTGATGGATAGGAGGTTGTCACAAACCACCGGGGGGGTCACTCAGAAATCCCCCGCGCTGGCTACCAGTACGTCACAATCGGGGGGTAACAAGTGGGGGTCACCCCTCCTTTATACCTCCCGACCGACAGACAGAGCACGTGACGCGCTCTCTAGCGCCCCTCTTATAGTCAGGCCAATTATGGAATTGCCCGACCATAAGCAAGGAGGCCGCTATACTACTTATGCCGATTATTGAAGGGTCCCCGGTGAGAGTAAGGTATATATTCCCCCGACCTCCGCGGGCGGAATATATAAAATCTCCCCGAATCTCACTGGCCTCCCCACAATAATCCTTGGCACAATTCGCTGCCACCAACCGATTTACGGTAACTATTAGCCGAACACACAGACGTGGGATTCAAGATCGAGATAACAGAACAGCCCAAGATTAATTATATAATTTAATCAGCCTAAAGCACACTAGAAACTACAATATATACAATAGGGAATCTACAGAATATACATATGTCAGAGTACAGTTACAATCAAAGCATGGGTTACAAACAGGCATACACAGTTCCAGCAGTTACCTTGTTGCGTCTGGCCACAGGGGGGCGCTGTACCCAGGTTTCTAGGATCCTTCCCACAGATGTTTCCTACACGTGCCCCCAGCGAAAAGAACACTGGAAAATGGCCGAAGTAGGGTTATCAACCTGGGCAATCCAGGTCCCCTCCTACCTTAGTGACCTCACAGGGAGCACTGCTCCACCCCTGGCTGGAGTTATGGACAAAATCCACAACATGGAATATGGCCATAACTTGGCCTGGGAGCGTCGTAGGCGGACGCCAATGCTCTCATTGTGACAGTTATGAATTTAGCTACAGAACGAGGGGACTCATGACCTGCCTGCCAGTTCCCCATTGGCTGATATCACGCCTGGGGCATTTCCCAATGTCCTGCTCCCATAAAAAGGGTGTGCCGGCATCGTCCGCATGCGGAGACACCATTTTTATGGTTGCCGTATTTATCGGAAATATGGCTTGCGAGATATGAACCATTTTTTACTGGAGTCGTTCTGTCTAGCTAGTTCCATAGCCTTGCTAATGAGATACAACTCTTGTTACAGGGTGACGGCAGGGAGTCATCCTGTGTCCATTGTTCCCACACCACCTCATCTCCATATCACAGGAGATGGCCATGGGATTTGTTGCTAAACCAGTTGTGTGAAGGAAAGGGGGGGTGACACCAGGAGAGGGCTTCCTGACATACTTGAATATCATGATTTATCGTCATATCTCCGGATTTACCTCACACCTCCCCCCTTTTGAGGGCGCTAGGGGGCAGCACACTCCGGTGTTCCCCCGTGCGCCCGTCCGCGACCTCTCCTTGTCGGGACAGCCCGTCTGCGTTACCGTGGTCACGGCCCCTTTTGTGGCGAATGGTGAAGTTGTATTGCTGGAGCGCAAGGCTCCATCGCAACAATCGCCCATTCGTCCCAGAGACGGTGTGCAACCAGCTGAGGGGATTGTGGTCCGTCTCCACGATGAAGTGGCGCCCGTATAGATAGGGTTGCAGACGCTGCAGGGCCCACACTATGGCCAGGCACTCCTTCTCCATCGTGGAATAGGCAACTTCCCTTGGTAACAGCTTCCTGCTCAGGTACAAGACTGGGTGCTCTTGGCTCGCAGAGTCCACCTGGCTGAGCACCGCACCGAGGCCGAAGTCACTGGCGTCGGTCTGTACTACAAACGGCCGCGTGAAGTCGGCTGCCTGTAGCACGGGCGGGCTGGACAGGGCGTCCTTTAGGGCCCGGAAGGCTGTCTCGCAGTCCATTGTCCAATCGACTGCAGAGGGCAGCTTCTTCTTGGTGAGGTCCGTCAAGGGCTTTGCCAGGCTACTATAGCATGGAACAAACCTCCTATAGTACCCAGCGGTCCCCAAGAAGGACATCACCTGCTTCTTGGTCCTGGGGGTGGGCCAGGATGCGATGGCTTCCACTTTCTCAGGCTCGGGCTTCAGTGTTCTCCCACCTACCCGGTGACCGAGGTACTGGACCTCGCTCATGGCCAGCTGACACTTTCCCGGCTTGATGGTCAAACCTGCCCGGTGGATCCGCCTGAGCACCTGTGCTAGATGCTCTAGGTGGTCCTCCCAGGTGGGACTGAAGACGGCAATGTCATCTAGGTACGCGGCCGCGTACCCTTCAAGTCCCTTGAGCAGGGTGTTGACCATCCGCTGGAAAGTGGCAGGGGCATTCCTCATCCCGAATGGCATCACCGTGGACTCGTATAGTCCAAATGGGGTAATAAAGGCAGAGCGTTCCCTGGCCTTGCGAGTCAGGGGGATCTGCCAATATCCCCGGCTCAGATCCATGATGGTCAGGTACTGAGCCCCGGCCAACTGATCGAGCAGGTCATCGATGCGTGGCATTGGGTACGCATCGGCGACCGTGACCGCATTGAGCCCCCTGTAGTCCACGCAGAACCGAGTGGTTCGGTCCTTCTTAGGGACGAGGACTACAGGCGAGGCCCAAGCGCTGTTGGATGCCTGGATCACCCCCAGCTTCAGCATCTCGTCAATCTCCTGGCGCATGTGTTGCTGCACCTCCAGGGAGACCCGATATGCTGAACGCCGGATCGGGGGATGATCCCCAGTGTCCACGTGATGGACAGCCAAGTCAGTCCTTCCGGGCTGGTTGGTAAACAACCCCCGGAAGGGGAGGAGGGTGGCCCACAGCTGGGACCGTTGGTCTTCCAAGAGCTGGTGGCCAACCTCCACATCCTCAATGGATCCGCCTGCCCTAACCTGGGCTAGCATATCCAAGAGGGTTTCCGCTTCTCCCTCCTCGGGCAGGTTGCACACGGGGAGCGCACATGCCTCCCGCTCATGATGTGCCTTCATCATGTTCACATGGAAGGGCTTCCGCCTTCCACGGGCAGGGTCCAGGGTGACCAGGTACGTTACAGGGTTGAGCTGCTGGTACACGAGGTATGGGCCTTCCCAGGCTGCCTGAAGCTTGTCCTGTGGTACGGGGACCAGTACCCACACCTTTTGACCCACTTGGTAGGTCCTCTCACAAGCGTTCTGGTCGTACCAACGCTTCTGATCGGCCTGGGCTTGAGCCATATTGTCGTGTACCAGTTGCGTCAAGGCCTGCATTTTGTCCCGGAAGCGCATGACATACTCGATAACCGACACTCCAGGGGTGGCCAAATCCCCTTCCCAAGCCTCTTTCACCAGAGCCAGGGGGCCCCGCACACGTCGCCCGTACAGGAGCTCAAACGGTGAGAATCCTGTTGAGGCCTGTGGAACCTCCCGGTAAGCAAATAACAGGTGTGGGAGATACCGCTCCCAGTCACGCCCATGGGAGTCGACCAACATCTTAAGCATCTGCTTTAAGGTGCCATTGAACCGCTCGCACAGGCCATTAGTCTGTGGATGGTACGGGCTGGCCACCAGATGTCGCACCTGGACTTGCTTACAGAGGGCCTCCATCAGCTGGGACATGAATTGGGTCCCCCGGTCAGTGAGCATTTCCTGGGGAAAACCCACTCGGGAGAAAATCTCCAGCAATGCGGTGGCCACCTTGTCAGCCCGAATGGACGACAAGGCCACTGCTTCTGGGTACCGGGTGGCATAGTCCACTACCGTCAGTATGAAGCGTTTCCCGGAGCTGCTGGGGATGGCCAGCGGGCCGACCAGATCCACAGCCACCCTCCTGAAAGGCTCATCGATGATGGGCAGAGATACCAGTGGGGCTTTGGGGCGTGGCCCCGCCTTCCCCACTCTCTGACAGGTTTCACACGAACGGCAGTAGGCAGCCACATCGGCCCCCATTTTTGGCCAGTAGAAATGCTGGTTTAACCTGGCCTTGGTCTTAGCGATCCCTAGGTGTCCGGCCATCGGAATCTCATGTGCGATCTGCAACAACTCCGTCCGGAACGGATAGGGTACCACCAACTGTCGGTCCCTGGGCCACGCCTCCGGTGAACCCTGCTGGACCGTGGCCCGGTACAGCCGTCCTTGGTCCCAGACCACTCGCTCCGGGTCCGAGTCCGAGGGAGGCTGTGCCGCCTGCTCCTTAAGAGCTTTCAGGCTGTCGTCAGCTTCTAACGCTGCCTGAAACCCCTGACTAGATGTGGCCAGAATCGACGAGACTGTCACATCTTCAGTCAGTACCCCGGGACCTGTGTCCTGGCCTCCACCTGACTCGGCTGCCACTTGGTCAGAAGGGGAAGAGCTATCGGACCTCCGGGAGGCCCCTTGGCTTCCAGCACTCCCACTGCGGGTGACAGCGGCCACAGCCGCTGCGACCGTGGGTCGTGCCTGCTCCTCCTCCGTTCCTGACCAAGTCGCCGGTTCAGGCAGACCTACCTGGCTTCCTGACACCCCGGTTGTGGGGGAACCATGCACCGAGATCTTACCTGGGAGCACTTCCGCTCCTGGACCGGCCCCAATCTCACCTGCCTGTTCCCCTCCTGCAGCAACAGAACCCCGCTGTGAAATCTCTGGGGACCCCACATTTGCTGTGGTAGCCCCCACCCCACACACTGGTCCTCCCCCTGCAGCACCCTGCTCTCTGCTTATCCCTGCAGAGGGCAGCAGATCCCAGCTCACAGGCTGATTACTTGTAGAGGCATTGTCACACCTTTCTCTGACCCCCTCCCCTGTCACAGCTGCAGCTGAGTGTGTGTCTATGGTGTCTATGCAAGCAGAAATATCAGAGTTCACTCCCTCCTCCCTTACATCATTCATAGATAACACATTAACATTGTTAGGAGTCATGTCAGTACGGGCTGAAGGTTCAGCCCTTGGGGGGGGCCCAAACTGGGAGGTTATCTGCCCCAAATCTGTCCCAAGTAGCACGTTTGCAGGGATCCGATCAGTTACCCCCACCTCCCTCACCCCCCGCCCTGCGCCCCAGTCCACATAAATGTCAGCAACAGGCAGCGCCGGGTCAGTGCCTCCAATCCCGGAGACAGCGAGGGTTTTTCCAGGGATCAAGTCTTGGGGGGACACCATCTCAGGCCGCACCAGAGTCACCTCCGAGGCGCTGTCTCGCAGTCCTATGGTCACAGACCGGCCGACGGTGACAGGTTGGAAGCTGTCCAGGGACCTACCACCACCCCCACCCACACAATACACCTTGGGCGGCCCTTGGGACGGGGACGGAGCCGGGGCCTTGGGACGCTGAGGGCACATGGCCTTGAAGTGTCCAGGTAGGTTGCACTGGTGGCACCGTCTTGGTTCCGCCACGGGCCTGGAGAGGGGAGTTGAGGGGGACACCCCCTGCAGTCTAGGGGCAGGTGGGGCAGTCGCAGAATTCATCTTACCCCCTCTCCAGGTGCTGCTGGTGGCCGCTCTCCTGGCCTCAGGGGCCCGGTTGTTGGTGTAGTCATCGGCAAGGGCAGCTGTAGCCGTGGACCCCTTTGGCTTCTGGTCTCGGATGAACTGGCGGAGATCCTCAGGGCAGTTCCACAAGAGTTGCTCCGTGATGAACAAGTCCAGGATCTCCGGTCCGGTGGAAAGCTGCAGGCCTTGGGTCCAGTGGTCGGCAGCTCGGGCAAGTGCCCGCCGGTGGTCAGCCCAGGAGTCCTTTGGTCCCTTCTGTAGGCTCCGGAACTTCTTGCGGTAGGACTCTGGAGTGAGGTTGTACTGTTGGATCAGGGCCCGCTTGATGGTGTCGTAGCCCTGATCTGCCTCAGCAGGCAAGTCCCCAAGGATATCCAGGGCCTTACCCCTTAAACGGGGGGTCAGGTATTTGGCCCACTGGTCCTTGTCCAGATGGTGCTGCAAGCAAGTCCGTTCAAAAGCAGTCAAGAAAGAGTCCAAGTCTCCATCCTTCTACAGCACTGGGAAGTCCTCAACACGGACCTTTGGAAGTTTGGTGTCTCGAAGGTCACATGTGGCTGATGAGGGCCGGAGCTGAGCTAGCTGCAGCTGGTAGTCACGGTCTGCCTGTCGCTCTCGCTCTTCACGCGCTGCCTGCCGCTCTCGCTCCGCAGCCTCACGCTCTGCGTGCCGCTCCGCAGCCTCAGCGTCACGCGCTGCCTGCCGCTCTGCCCTGCGCTCTGCCAGGAGTTCCTTGTAGCCCTTCTGGTCTCCAGCCTGGAGAAGGGCCATAGCCATTTGAAGAAGGCTATCCGAGCCTCCCAGGCTCGGTGGAATGGCACGTGGTGATCTGCGGCACGCTGCAGAGCTAGGCGATTCACTGTCCCTTTCAGAGCGGAGGGCTGGCATCTGGCTCGTTGAGGAACCTTGGGTGAGCTCCTCCTCATCTTGTCCAGCAGTGCCAGGTTGCGCAATGTCCTCGGCAGAACGGTTTTCTGGCGTCGAGCTCCTGGAGGACTCGTGGGCAACCTCCTCATTGCTGTCCACAGCACCGTCCTCCCTCTCTTCGGCTCCTGCCTTAGCATTGGCCAGTTGCATAGCTCTGCTCCTGGTGCCATCAGCCATTCTTGCAGACTTTTGGTCACTGACACAGAACTGACACCTGATGCCTCCACACACCTTACAGTATCTGCACTCTGACACTCTAGTGTTGAGCTAGTCTGAAGACCCCAGCAGCCACAGCTGCTGCAGGCAGTCTTTAGTGTCTGGGAGTATGGGTCTCACACTCACACACACTATTATCTCGATCCCACCGCTATGCCACCAATATGTCACAAACCACCGGGGGGGTCACTCAGAAATCCCCCGCGCTGGCTACCAGTACGTCACAATCGGGGGGTAACAAGTGGGGGTCACCCCTCCTTTATACCTCCCGACCGACAGACAGAGCACGTGACGCGCTCTCTAGCGCCCCTCTTATAGTCAGGCCAATTATGGAATTGCCCGACCATAAGCAAGGAGGCCGCTATACTACTTATGCCGATTATTGAAGGGTCCCCGGTGAGAGTAAGGTATATATTCCCCCGACCTCCGCGGGCGGAATATATAAAATCTCCCCGAATCTCACTGGCCTCCCCACAATAATCCTTGGCACAATTCGCTGCCACCAACCGATTTACGGTAACTATTAGCCGAACACACAGACGTGGGATTCAAGATCGAGATAACAGAACAGCCCAAGATTAATTATATAATTTAATCAGCCTAAAGCACACTAGAAACTACAATATATACAATAGGGAATCTACAGAATATACATATGTCAGAGTACAGTTACAATCAAAGCATGGGTTACAAACAGGCATACACAGTTCCAGCAGTTACCTTGTTGCGTCTGGCCACAGGGGGGCGCTGTACCCAGGTTTCTAGGATCCTTCCCACAGATGTTTCCTACACGTGCCCCCAGCGAAAAGAACACTGGAAAATGGCCGAAGTAGGGTTATCAACCTGGGCAATCCAGGTCCCCTCCTACCTTAGTGACCTCACAGGGAGCACTGCTCCACCCCTGGCTGGAGTTATGGACAAAATCCACAACATGGAATATGGCCATAACTTGGCCTGGGAGCGTCGTAGGCGGACGCCAATGCTCTCATTGTGACAGTTATGAATTTAGCTACAGAACGAGGGGACTCATGACCTGCCTGCCAGTTCCCCATTGGCTGATATCACGCCTGGGGCATTTCCCAATGTCCTGCTCCCATAAAAAGGGTGTGCCGGCATCGTCCGCATGCGGAGACACCATTTTTATGGTTGCCGTATTTATCGGAAATATGGCTTGCGAGATATGAACCATTTTTTACTGGAGTCGTTCTGTCTAGCTAGTTCCATAGCCTTGCTAATGAGATACAACTCTTGTTACAGGGTGACGGCAGGGAGTCATCCTGTGTCCATTGTTCCCACACCACCTCATCTCCATATCACAGGAGATGGCCATGGGATTTGTTGCTAAACCAGTTGTGTGAAGGAAAGGGGGGGTGACACCAGGAGAGGGCTTCCTGACATACTTGAATATCATGATTTATCGTCATATCTGCGGATTTACCTCACAGAGGTGTTCTCAGTGATGTCACCGCTGATCTCTGGTGATGGATAGGAGGTGTTCTCAGTGATGTCACCGCTGATCTCTGGTGATGGATAGGAGGCGTTCTCAGTGATATCACCGCTGATCTCTGGTGATGGATAGGAGGTGTTCTCAGTGATGTCACTGCTGATCTCTGGTGATGGATAGGAGGTGTTCTCAGTGATGTCACCGCTGATCTCTGGTGATGGATAGGAGGTGTTCTCAGTGATGTCACCGCTGATCTCTGGTGATGGATAGGCGGTGTTCTCAGTGATGTCACTGCTGATCTCTGGTGACGGATAGGAGGCGTTCTCAGTGATGTCACCGCTGATCTCTGGTGATGGATAGGAGGCGTTCTCAGTGATGTCACCGCTGATCTCTGGTGATGGATAGGCGGTGTTCTCAGTGATGTCACTGCTGATCTCTGGTGATGGATAGGCGGTGTTCTCAGTGATGTCACCGCTGATCTCTGGTGATGGATAGGAGGCGTTCTCAGTGATGTCACCGCTGATCTCTGGTGATGGATAGGAGGTGTTCTCAGTGATGTCACTGTTGATCTCTGGTGATGGATAGGCGGTGTTCTCAGTGATGTCACTGTTGATCTCTGGTGATGGATAGGAGGTGTTCTCAGTGATGTCACCGCTGATCTCTGGTGATGTCACCGCTGATCTCTGGTGATGGATAGGCGGTGTTCTCAGTGATGTCACTGTTGATCTCTGGTGATGGATAGGAGGTGTTCTCAGTGATGTCACCGCTGATCTCTGGTGATGGATAGGAGGCGTTCTCAGTGATGTCACCCTCCCCATACACACCTATTGCCAATCCACATTATACGCATATATAGCCTGGGTCTCAGCGTCCCATACACGGTAAGTTTTTTAACTGCATGAGAGGACACACACAAGCTAGGGACCCCAACGTAGAGAAATACTTTGGCGTAGTGTTGGGGCTCTTCTGCATTGATCAATTCAGTAGCTAAATTTCTCTTTATTCATATATTCATGGCAGTAATGCAGGTTCCATTTTTCACATTTCATTCTTACAAATAGCTATTGAATTTTTCATGTCAGTATTCACACAGCAGTTTCTGCTATTCCATGTATTCCCCTTCCATAGTCACTGGTGTGCATACCTTATCTCCCCATAGTGATGTTTTTTAGGTTTTTTGCACCCAGTTCAGACATAGAATGGAGTTCCAAACGTTATTCCTTACTGCTGATCTCTGGTGATGGATAGGTGCTCAGTGATGTCACTGCTGATCTCTAGTGATGGATAGGAGGTGTTCTCAGTGATGTCACCGCTGATCTCTGGTGATGGATAGGAGGTGTTCTCAGTGATGTCACTGCTGATCTCTGGTGATGGATAGGAGGTGTTCTCAGTGATGTCACCGCTGATCTCTGGTGATGGATAGGAGGTGTTCTCAGTGATGTCACCGCTGATCTCTGGTGATGGATAGGCGGTGTTCTCAGTGATGTCACTGCTGATCTCTGGTGACGGATAGGAGGTGTTCTCAGTGATGTCACCGCTGATCTCTGGTGATGGATAGGAGGTGTTCTCAGTGATGTCACTGCTGATCTCTGGTGATGGATAGGCGGTGTTCTCAGTGATGTCACCGCTGATCTCTGGTGACGGATAGGAGGTGTTCTCAGTGATGTCACCGCTGATCTCTGGTGATGGATAGGAGGTGTTCTCAGTGATGTCACTGCTGATCTCTGGTGATGGATAGGAGGTGTTCTCAGTGATGTCACCGCTGATCTCTGGTGATGGATAGGAGGTGTTCTCAGTGATGTCACCGCTGATCTCTGGTGATGGATAGGCGGTGTTCTCAGTGATGTCACTGCTGATCTCTGGTGACGGATAGGAGGTGTTCTCAGTGATGTCACCGCTGATCTCTGGTGATGGATAGGAGGTGTTCTCAGTGATGTCACTGCTGATCTCTGGTGATGGATAGGCGGTGTTCTCAGTGATGTCACCGCTGATCTCTGGTGACGGATAGGAGGTGTTCTCAGTGATGTCACTGCTGATCTCTGGTGATGGATAGGAGGTGTTCTCAGTGATGTCACCGCTGATCTCTGGTGATGGATAGGAGGTGTTCTCAGTGATGTCACTGCTGATCTCTGGTGATGGATAGGAGGTGTTCTCAGTGATGTCACCGCTGATCTCTGGTGATGGATAGGAGGTGTTCTCAGTGATGTCACCGCTGATCTCTGGTGATGGATAGGCGGTGTTCTCAGTGATGTCACTGCTGATCTCTGGTGACGGATAGGAGGTTTTCTCAGTGATGTCACCGCTGATCTCTGGTGATGGATAGGAGGTGTTCTCAGTGATGTCACCGCTGATCTCTGGTGATGGATAGGAGGTATTCTCAGTGATGTCACCGCTGATCTCTGGTGATAGATAGGCGGTGTTCTCAGTGATGTCACTGCTGATCTCTGGTGATGGATAGGAGGTGTTCTCAGTGATGTCACCGCTGATCTCTGGTGATGGATAGGAGGTGTTCTCAGTGATGTCACCGCTGATCTCTGGTGATGGATAAGCGGTGTTCTCGGTGATGTCACTGCTGATCTCTGGTGATGGATAGGAGGTGTTCTCAGTGATGTCACTGCTGATCTCTGGTGATGGATAGGAGGTGTTCTCAGTGATGTCACCGCTGATCTCTGGTGATGGATAGGAGGTGTTCTCAGTGATGTCACTGCTGATCTCTGGTGATGGATAGGAGGTGTTCTCAGTGATGTCACCGCTGATCTCTGGTGATGGATAGGCGGTGTTCTCAGTGATGTCACTGTTGATCTCTGGTGATGGATAGGAGGTGTTCTCAGTGATGTCACCGCTGATCTCTGGTGATGGATAGGCGGTGTTCTCAGTGATGTCACCGCTGATCTCTGGTGATGGATAGGCGGTGTTCTCAGTGATGTCACCGCTGATCTCTGGTGATGGATCTCTCTGCCATCCCTGATAACGTATATCTATGGTCCTATAGTAGATTCTTTCCGGCATCTCCTTGCTATGGGATCTCCCGTTCTGAAGATTTGCCAGACAAGCGCTTCTGTCTCCAGTGATTCCGTGTAATACGCGTCTCCTCCTGCAGCAGTGAGAAGTGATCGCTTTCCTCCGGGGGCTGCTAATTCCTTCCCGTCTGCGTGTGCCTGACGCTCTGATTTAATTAAATCCAGAGTTGGCTTATTGATAGTCATTTCTCTATAATTGCCAATTAGTCTGTGTTGTGGGTGCAGCAGACTCCCGCCGCGGAGCGAGACGTGTGCGCACGGTGCTGCAGCTCGCAGGATGGCACACAATCTGCACCCTGGGGGTTATCCCCAAAACTATACATGTATATTTGTATATGACTCTTTATATATCTATTCACTTCATGTTATATGAAGCTTGAAACAAGTCTCTGCCATCAGGAGCAGAAACCATTCGTCTTTTTATCATCTGACTTTGCAGTTCTGCCCCCATTTTTGAAAGTTTTTGTATCCAAGAGGTTTTGGTGACAACGAGACAAAGAGAAACAGATCCCATCAGTGATTGGTTACCGCACTTTGCCTGCATTGGGTTTTCTAGTTATACTTGGACAGGGATTTTGTAGGATTATAGTCAGCTGTAGGAGCAGTCAAATAGTCAGTAATTATCATTTTGGAGTTTGAAACACTGTTATTAACTGAAAAAAGAGAGTAGAAGGTTTAATTATGGGTGAGGAACAGACAACCTCTGCTATATAGGTGAGGTTATGGAAGACAGTCACAGGTCACACACCATGGTGAGCCTGAACACAGCTACAAGGCACCAGGTAGTTATACTGCATCAGCCAGCTCTCCCCCAGGCAAACATTGAACAGCGGACCAGACTTTGCAGATATGCCGTGCAAGCTCTATAGAAGAAGTGTATGAAAATAATATCATGTAGAAAAATGGACAGAATTCAGAACCAAGTCCAGGGCAAAATAAGAGCAGCTGGTATCAAGAGACCAAGGAGCTTCTAAGAAATCACCACCAATAGGAATAGAATGAAAAGCATTGGAAATGCAGAGATGGAAGAACCTGGTGCGAGAAGCCAAAGAATTGAACAGAAATGTAACCCCACACCGGCAATAAAACATATATAAAACTTATATATATATATATAATATATAATATATCTATCTGGTGCAGAGTCTTTTTAAATAGAATTATTATTAAATTTATTTCTTTTTGAAGAGACACAAACCTTACAAGAAAGATTATTAGGTTAGAGCAGAGCTGGGAAAGTGCAGTCCACGGACAGACAGCCGAAGGACTGAAAACAGTGGACCACAGGCCGCACCATGCCCTCCCCACCGCCAGTGTCACCACTATCTGCATCCACAGGGTGCAGACTGCGGGGAACACGGCTCCATCCTCCACCAATCAGAATGAGGCACAGCAGATGACGTCACATGAGTGCGTGTGCTGCATGGAGTATAATGCGGCGGGAGCAGGAGCGAGGAGAGTATGGGGTGTTGTTTTTTTTGTGTCATGTTTATGGGATGTTTGTATATATGTGAGAGTCTATGTGGAGCCTAATAATGTATACTGCTCAAAAAAATAAAGGGAACACTAAAATACCATTTTGTTGTTTGTGTTCCCTTTATTTTTTGAGCAGTATATATAGGAGGTTATGTGGGGGCGCATACTGTATATAGTGAGCTATGTGGAGGCTCATACTGTATATAGGAGGCTATGTGGGGGCTCATACTGTATATAGGAGGCTATGGGGGTGCATACTGTATATAGGGGGCTATGTGGAGGCTCATACTATATATAGGAGGCTATGTGGGGGCTCATACTGTATATAGGAGGCTATGTGGGGGCTCATACTGTATATAGGAGGCTATTTGGGGTGCATACTATATATAGGGGGCTATGTGGAGGCTCATACTATATATAGGAGGCTATGTGGGGGCTCATACTGTATATAGGAGGCTATGGGGGTGCATACTGTATATAGGGGGCTATGTGGAGGCTCATATTATATATAGGAGGCTATGTGGGGGCTCATACTGTATATAGGAGGCTATGTGGGGGCTCATACTGTATATAGGAGGCTATGCGGGGTGCATACTGTATATAAGGGGCTATGTGGGGGCTCATACTGTATATAGGAGGCTATGTGGGGGCCCATACTGTATATAGGAGGCTATGTGGGAGCGCATACTGTATATAGTGAGCTATGTGGGGGCTCATACTGTATATAGGAGGCTATGTGGGGGCTCATACTGTATATAGGAGGCTATGGGGGTGCATACTGTATATAGGGGGCTATGTGGAGGCTCATACTATATATAGGAGGCTATGTGGGGGCTCATACTGTATATAGGAGGCTATGTGGGGGCTCATACTGTATATAGGAGGCTATGGGGGTGCATACTGTATATAGGGGGCTATGTGGAGGCTCATACTATATATAGGAGGCTATGTGGGGGCTCATACTGTATATAGGAGGCTATGCGGGGTGCATACTGTATATAGGGGGCTATGTGGGGCTCATACTGTATATAGGAGGCTATGTGGGGGCTCATACTGTATATAGGAAGCTATGTGGGGGCTCATACTGTATATAGGAGGCTATGGGGGTGCATACTGTATATAGGGGGCTATGTAGAGGCTCATACTATATATAGGAGGCTATGTGGGGGCTCATACTGTATATAGGAGGCTATGGGGGGTGCATACTGTATATAAGGGGCTATGTGGGGGCTACTACTGTATATAGGAGGCTATGGGGGGTGCATACTGTATAGAGGATGCTATGTAGAGGCTCATACTGTATATAGGAGGCTATGTAGGGGCTCATACTGTATATAGGAGGCTATAGGGGGTGCATACTGTATATATATGGGGCTATGTGGGGGCTCCTACTGTATATAGGAGGCTATGGGGGGTGCATACTGTATATAGGAGGCTATGTGGAGGCTCATACTATATATAGGAGGCTATGTGGGGGCTCATACTGTATATAGGAGGCTATGGGTGCTCATACTGTACATAGGAGGCTTTGGGGGTGCATACTGTATATAGGGGGTTATGTGGGGGCTCATACTGTATATAGGAGGCTATGGGTGGTGCATACTGTATATAGGAGGCTATGTGGGGGCTCATACTGTATATAGAAGGCTATGTGGGGGCTCATACTGTATATAGGAGGCTATGTGGGGGCTCATACTATATATAGGAGGCTATGTGGGGGCTCATACTGTATATAGGAGGCTATGGGTGCTCATACTGTACATAGGAGGCTTTGGGGGTGCATACTGTATATAGGGGGCTATGTGGGGGCTCATACTGTATATAGGAGGCTATGCGTGGTGCATACTGTATATAGGAGGCTATGTGGGGGCTCATACTGTATATAGAAGGCTATGTGGGGGCTCATACTGTATATAGGAGGCTATGTGGGGGCTCATACTATATATAGGAGGCTATGGGGGTGCTCATACTGTATATAGGAGGCTATGTGGGGGCTCATACTGTATATAGGAGGCTATGTGGGGCTCATACTGTATATAGGAGGCTATGGGGGTGCATACTGTATATAGGGGGCTATGTGGAGGCTCATACTATATATAGGAGGCTATGTGGGGGCTCATACTGTATATAGGAGGCTATGTGGGGGCTCATACTGTATATAGGAGGCTATGGGGGTGCATACTGTATATAGGGAGCTATGTGGGGGCTCATACTATATATAGGAGGCTATGTGGGGGTTCATACTGTATATAGGAGGCTATGTGGGGGCGCATACTGTATATAGAGGGCTATGTGGGGGCTCATACTGTATATAGGAGGCTATGTGGGGGCGCATACTGTATATAGGAGGCTATGTGGGGGCGCATACTGTATATAGAGGGCTATGTGGGGGCTCATACTGTATATAGGAGACTATGTGGGAGCTCATACTGTATATAGAGGGCTATGTGGGGGCTCATACTGTATATAAGAGGCTATGTGAGGGCTCATACTGTATATAGGAGGCTATGTGAGGGCGCATACTGTATATAGGAGGCTATGTGGGGCGCATACTGTATATAGGAGGCTATGTGGGGGCTCATACTGTATATAGGAGGCTATGTGGGGGCTCATACTGTATATAGGGAGCTATGTGGGGGCTCATACTGTATATAGAGGGCTATGTGGGGGCTCATACTGTATATAGAGGGCTATGTGGGGGCTCATACTGTATATAGGGAGCTATGTGGGGGCTCATTGTATATAGGGAGCTATGTGGGGGCTCATACTGTATATAGGAGGCTATGTGGGGGCTCATACTGTATATAGGAGGCTATGTGGGGGCGCATACTGTATATAGGAGGCTATGTGGGGGCGCATACTGTATATAGAGGGCTATGTGGGGGCTCATACTGTATATAGGAGGCTATGTGGGGGCGCATACTGTATATAGGAGGCTATGTGGGGGCGCATACTGTAGCATACTGTATATAGAGGGCTATGTGGGGGCTCATACTGTATATAGGAGGCTATGTGGGGGCTCATACTGTATATAAGAGGCTATGTGAGGGCTCATACTGTATATAGGAGGCTATGTGGGGCGCATACTGTATATAGGAGGCTATGTGGGGGCGCATACTGTATATAGGAGGCTATGTGGGGGCTCATACTGTATATAGGGAGCTATGTGGGGGCTCTACTGTATATAGAGGGCTATGTGGGGGCTCATACTGTATATAGAGGGCTATGTGGGGGCTCATACTGTATATATGGAGCTATGTGGGGGCTCATTGTATATAGGAGCTATGTGGGGGCTCATACTGTATATAGGGAGCTATGTGGGGGCTTTTACTCTATATAGGAGGCTATGTGGGGATTCATACTATGTAGAGGGGACTATATTGGTAGGGCACGGTGCGGCTTGCGGTCCAGTTTTCAGTCCTTCGGCTGTCCATCCACAGGCTGTACTTCTCCCAGCCCTGCTCCAACGTAATAGTGTGTGACCCTTTCACAGAACAACATTTCACATCCTCCTCTGATCCTTTCATCAGAACGATCCTTCACTTCCTCCTCTGCTTATTTATTTGGAGCAATTCTTTGCCTGCTCTTTGATCCCTCTCTTATTTTTATATAGGAGCCGATGATGAAAGCTTCGGAGCCTCTAATAAAGCGGCCATCGCTGTCCTCTGACGGCTGCGGTGACCTGCGTGTTATGAAGTTACGTAGTGTCACCGTACAGGAGCCCCAGACCCCGACATTATCCATATCTTACCATCCTCTCCCATAGGCGGCGGGGGGAGGCGTTTCCGATGCCGGTCACCTCGGTGGTCTCGCCATGTTTGATGAGGGTTGTGATAAAAAAAAAAAAAAAAAAAACAAGCTACCGCTCAGAGTTCATTATTTTATTGCACTTTTTCTTGTACAGAAATCCTATTTATTTGTACTGCGCCTTTACACAACGGGTGACATTCAGACCAGACAAAACCATCAGCCTTGGACACAAGGAGGCGTGAGCACTTCTGCAATTACCCTTTAACTTCCTATTCCTTGCTATTATGTGATGTTAATCATTACAAGCTCTGACAACCACCATGCGGGTTGTCAGGTGTAGGGAGTATGTGTGTGTGTGTAGTATATGTATATATATATATATATATATATATATATATATATATATATATATATATATATATATATATATATATATATATATATATATATATATATATATATATATATATATATATATATATATATATATATATATATATATATATATATATATATAAACATGTGTGTGTATGTATATCTGTGTGTGGGTGTGTGTGTATATATATATATATATATGTGTGTGTGTGTATATAAATGTGTGTGGGTGTGTGTATATAGTGTGTGTGGGGGTGTGTGTGTGGGTGTGCGCTATTTAAGCTGGAGTTACCCTTTAAGGCATGAAGCATTAATGTGGTGACTGCCATGCAGTTCAGCTTCTGGATGGGACAGATGAGGCGTTGCTGACCGTCCACCTTACAAGGCACTATGTATGTGCGTGGCTGGGATGTAGCAGAGCTGGACTGACAACATTAAGCAAAACGGAGCGGCAGATGAACCCATGTAATGCACATTTTCATCACCCCCAGAAATCCTCCATATAAAGGCCCTGTACCTCGCTGCATTCTGGGCGTGTAGTGCACGAGCACCGAATAGTGAGGAGACTGCAGCATTGGAAGCAGAACACCGAGCATCTAACCCTTACATCCTACGAGGAATCGCCCTCGCTCTCCTGCCGGCTACGGACGGGGCGGAACAAGGGGAGCGCGGAGCCAACGTGACCTCCATTACTGTCTGCTGTTATGATCGGGGGCGGGGGGTGGTGGGCTCAGGTCCGGGGAAGAGGGTGGGAAATCTCAGCTGCCAGACCCCCGTTCTTCCACGTAGCCATCTGTGCAGAGACGTTTTCAACAAAATAGCGAGCGGCTCCTTTAAAATAAAAAAAAAATAAAGAAGATTAATGATTACAATTATTTATTTTCCCAGTCACAGACATTATAGGGCAGATGTGTGATGTGGGGGACCATAAACTGCACCCCAACTTCAGCTCTGAGGCCTCGGGACGGGACAGCTGTGTAATGTGGGGGACCATAAACTGCACCCCAACTTCAGCTGTCCCGTCCCGAGGCCTCGGAGCTGTGTAATGTGGGGGACCATAAACTGCACCCCAACTTCAGCTCCGAGGCCTCGGAGGGGACAGATGTGTAATGTGGGGGACCATAAACTGCACCCCAACTTCAGCTCTGAGGTGTCGGGAGGGGACAGGTGTGTGATGTGTGGGACCATAAACTGCACCCCTACGTCACCTCCCAGATGGGACTAGGAATGGAGAATCTGTTTACACGGAGCTTGTTTGTATTCTGTTACCATGGAGACACAGTTTTGTATAGAAGCTGGAGACAAAAAAAAGTGTTGTCTCCATCATTTGTGATTGGTTGCAGCGCTGCAACCAATCAGTGCGCTCAGGAGCTGTGCCCCAGTACAGATATATTATATACTGGATCACTGACTTTGATACAGGCACAGGAGCCGAGCCCGCACCATTCCCAGCAGATAATAGCTGTGATATGCAGCCATCAACTGCCTCTAACAGCTGCTAGTGGAGCTCAGCCCAAGGCTGGTAACCTGACAAATGATGATGTCAGCACATGTCGGGGGGATGGGGGGGATGGGGGGGGGGGGGGCACTGTTCTAACCACCCATCAGCTCCCCTGAATTGTTATGATAGCTAGTGCTGTGCTGAAGACCCCCGTGCCGGTCATTACTGTTCTCCTGGCATCCCGTGGCCATGTCATGGGGAGGGGCGTGGGGGGGGGGGGGGGTGTGGGGGCAGGGATTTTTACTATACAAAGCAGTATTTACATATTGTGGTTGGAGATTCAAGTCCTGTACGGTAAAAAATACAATAAAAAGTGAATAATAATGTAAAAAATGTATATATATATATATATATATATATATATATATATATATATATATATATATATATATATATATATATATATATAATTAGAACAGACCAAAAGTTTGGACACATCATCTCATTCAAAGAGTTTTCTTTATTTTTATGACTCTAAAAATTGTAGATTCACATTGAAGGCATCAAAGCTATAAATGAAAACATGTGGAATGAACTATTTAAAGTGTGAAACAACGGAAAATATGTCTTATATTCTGGGTTCTTCACAGTCGCCGCCTTTTGCTTTGATTACTGCTTTGCACACTCTTGGCATTCTCTTGTCACCGGAAATGGTCTTCACTTCACAGGTGCGCCCTGTCAGGTTTAATAAGTGGGATTTCTTACCTTATAAACAGGGTTGGACCATCAGTTGTGTTGTGCAAAAGTCTGGTGGATACACAGCTGATAGTCCTACTGAATAGACTGCTAGAAGATGTATTATGGCAAGAAGAAAGCAGCTCAGTAAAGAAAAACGAGTGGCCATCATTACTATAAGAAATGAAGGTCAGTCTGGAAAATTGGGAAAACTTTGAAAGTGTCCCCAAGTGCAGTGGCAAAAACCATGAAACGCTACAAAGAAACTGGCTCACATGAGGACCGCCCCAGGAAAGGTAACAAAGAGTCACCTCTGCTGCGGAGGATAAGTTTATCTGAGTCACCAGCCTCAGAAATCGCAGGTTAACAGCAGCTCAGATTAGAGACCAGGGTCAATGCCACACAGAGGTCTAGCAGCAGACACATCACTAGAACAACTGTTAAGAGGAGACTTTGTGCAGCAGCCTTCATGGTAAAATAGCTGCTAGGAAACCATTGCTAAGGACAGGCAACAAGCAGAAGAGAACACAAGGAATGGACATTAGACCAGTGGAGATCTGTGCTTTGGTCCGAGGAGTCCAAATTTGAGATCTTTGATCCAACCACCGTGTCTTTGTAGAAAAGGTGAACGATGGACTCTACATGGCTGGTTCCCACCGTGAAGCATGGAGGAGGAGGTGTGATGGTGTGGGGGGGGGCTTTGCTGGTGACACTGTTGGGGATTTATTCAAAATTGAAGGCATACTGAACCAGCATGCCTACCACAGCATCTTGCAGCGGTGTGCTATTCCATCCGGTTTGTGTTTAGTTGGACCATCATTTATTTGTCAAGAGGACAATGCCCCCAAACACCCCTCCAGGCTGTGTAAGGGCTGTGTGACTAAGAAGGAAAGTGATGGGTGCTACGCCAGATGACCTGGCCTCCACAGTCACCAGACCTGAACCCAATCGAGATGGTTTTGGGGTGAGCTGGGCCGCAGAGTGAAGGCAAAAGGGCCAACAAGTGCTAAGCATTTCTGGGAACTCCTTCAAGACTGTTGGAAAACCATTTCTGGTGACTGAAGCTCATCAAGAGAATGCCAAGAGTATGCAAAGCAGTAATCAAAGCAAAAGGCGGCGACTGTGAAGAACCCAGAATATAAGACATATTTTCAGTTGTTTCACACTTTTTTGTTAAGTATTTCATTCCACATGTGGTAATTCATAGTTTTGATGCCTTCAATGTGAATCTACAATTTTCAGAGTCATGAAAATAAAGAAAACTCTTTGAAGGAGAAGGTGTGTCCAAACTTTTGGTCTGTACTGTATATTTTAATAATTTTTTTTAAAAATAATTATAAAAAAAAAATAAATGATAAAAAAGAAACAAAAAAACAAAAATCACCGGTCTTCACAGTGTTGAATTTTGATTATAAAAGTAAAAAGACAACATAAAAAAAAAACCCCTACAATCTGGTGGGGGAGGCGTCTTCTTTACATCATGTACTGCGACCCCTCATTGAGGTACAGTTCTGGTGGAATAAGGGTTAAAGGACTGTACCAACTTTTATTTTTGGAAGAGAGGGGGGGTGTTCTCAGTTCGATAGCAGCCACTTACGCGCTCATTTCTCCGCGGTTCGGATTTTATGGATCTTTGCTGTTTGCCGGGGTTCGGAGATTTGTTCAGTTCCTCCCCGGTCAGAAGAGCTCGGATTTCGGATGGGATTTTCCCTTGATCCATCGCTTTGCACCACTGCTTGTACTAGAACACAGAACAGGGGGTCACATGTTATAAAAAGGGGGTGATATATTATACAACCCAATATAACAGGAGACCACCGTAGCACATGACACCCACAGATAGGGAAGCGCTTACACAGAGACAACTAGAGATCTCGCCACAAGGTGGCGCCTGACGACTGATAACCATGAAGGTCACTGAGGAGAGGACCACACTGAATGGATAAAATGGACTGCAGGGGTTAAATGGCAATAGAGTACCTTCATTAATTTGACAAAAAAACACTGCATATCTCCCCGTCCATGAGTACTACAAATCCCCAGCATAACGTAAAGCAGGAAGATGGGCGTTCCTTATTATCTAGTCCATCTATTGCACAGGCAGAGCTGTGTCATTACTTTGTATCAGTGTCATGATTGTGCCCTGCGTTATACACTGCCGTTTATAATGATAGATACTCAAGCTCTGCCTGTGCAATAGATGGACTAGAAAATAAGGAACGCCCCATCTTCTGCTTTACGTTATGCTGGGGATTTGTAGTACTCATGGGACGGGGAGATATGCAGTGTTTTTTGGCAAAATTAATGAAGGTACTCTATTGCCATTTATGACTCAGGATGTGTATCTTAATCATACCCCTATATACTTTTTGTGGTTACGACCAACAAATAGTGGAAGCATTATGTTGATGGAGACTTTATGTTTAATACATGAGCGTCTGTTGTAATCAATGTCTAGTCCTCATTTTGATACGGCATCAGGCAGTGGCTCCATTATACGGCAGTGTGCAGTGTAGCACAACCTGTAGGCAGACCAATGGCCCCTATGTATTTATTGCTTGTGTAGGGGATCTGCTGTGGGTTCTATACCCCCCTTTCCCCAATGTATGGGAGTTGCAGGTACTTACCCTTTTTCCGTGTTGTGCCGTCATGTCTAGATGTGTAATTTTATGTTTTGATTCTCATCATAAAATGCACTTTTGTAAGGAAAATTAGCATCGTATGTCTTCTTGTTTAAGGATACAAGTGGTTTCCCTCTATAGGAAACCTGTCAGCAATAAAACCACAGTACGCCGACCGCTGCATCCTTCTCACAGTGTCCTCCATTCATCCTGCGCTCTGGCCGCTGCATCCTTCTCACAGTGTCCTCCATTCATCCTGCGCTCCGGCCGCTGCATCCTTCTCACAGTCTCCTCCATGCATACTGCGCTCTGGCCGCTGCATCTTCTCACAGTCTCCTCCATTCATCCTGCGCTCCGGCCGCTGCATCCTTCTCACAGTCTCCTCCATTCATCCTGAGCTCCGACTGCTGCATCCTTCTCACAGTCTCCTCCATTCATCCTGTGCTCCAACCGCTGCATCCTTCTCATAGTCTCCTCCATTCATCCTGCGCTCCGGCCGCTGCATCCTTCTCACAGTCTCCGCCATTCATCCCGTGGTCCGACCACTGCATCCTTCTCACAGTGTCCTCCATTCATCCTGCGTTCGGCCGCTGCATCCTTCTCACAGTGTCCTCCATTCATCCTGTGCTCCGACCACTGCATCCTTCTCATAGTCTCCTCGCATTCATCCTGCGCTCCGGCCGCTGCATCCTTCTCACAGTCTCCTGCATTCATCCTGCGCTCCGGCCGCTGCATCCTTCTCACAGTCTCCTCCATTCATCCTGTGCTCCGGCCACTGCATCCTTCTCATAGTCTCCTCCATTCATCCTGAGCTCCGACCGCTGCATCCGTCTTACAGTCTCCTCCTTTCATCCTGAGCTCCGACCGCTGCATCCTTCTCACAGTCTCCTCCATTCATACTGCGCTCCGGCCCCTGCATCCTTCTCACAGTCTCCTCCATTCATCCTGTGCTCCGACTGCTGCATCCTTCTCACAGTCTCCTCCATTCATCCTGTGCTCCAAACCGTTGCATCCTTCTCATAGTCTCCTCCATTCATCCTGCGCTCCGACCACTGCATCCTTCTCACAGTCTCTGCATTCATCCTGCGCTCTGCCGCTGCATCCTTCTCACAGTCTCCTCCATTCATCCTGTGCTCCAACCGCTGCATCCTTCTCATAGTCTCCTCCATTCATCCTGCGCTCCGACCACTGCATCCTTCTCATAGTCTCCTCCATTCATCCTGCGCTCCGACCACTGCATCCTTCTCATAGTCTCCTCCATTCATCCTGCGCTCCGACCACTGCATCCTTCTCACAGTGTCCTCCATTCATCCTGAGCTCCGACTGCTGCATCCTTCTCACAGTCTCCTCCATTCATCCTGTGCTCCAACCGCTGCATCCTTCTCATAGTCTCCGCCATTCATCCCGTGGTCCGACCACTGCATCCTTCTCACAGTCTCCTCCATTCATACTGCGCTCTGACCGCTGCATCCTTCTCACAGTCTCCTGCATTCATCCTGCGCTCCGGCCGCTGCATCCTTCTCACAGTGTTCTCCATTCATCCTGTGCTCCGACCACTGCAGCCTTCTCATAGTCTCCTCCATTCATCCTGTGCTCCGACCACTGTATCCTTCTCATAGTCTCCTCGCATTCCTCGCATTCATCCTGCGCTCCGGCCGCTGCATCCTTCTCACAGTCTCCTGCATTCATCCTGCGCTCCGGCCGCTGCATCCTTCTCACAGTCTCCTCCATTCATCCTGTGCTCCGGCCACTGCATCCTTCTCATAGTCTCCTCCATTCATCCTGAGCTCCGACCGCTGCATCCGTCTTACAGTCTCCTCCTTTCATCCTGAGCTCCGACCGCTGCATCCTTCTCACAGTCTCCTCCATTCATACTGCGCTCCGGCCGCTGCATCCTTCTCATAGTCTCCTCCATTCATCCTGCGCTCTGACCGCTGCATCCTTCTCATAGTCTCCTCCATTCATCCTGCGCTCCGACCGCTGCATCCTTCTCACAGTCTCCTCCATTCATCCTGTGCTCCAACCGCTGCATCCTTCTCATAGTCTCCTCATTCATCCTGCGCTCCGGCCGCTGCATCCTTCTCACAGTCTCCTCCATTCATCCCGTGGTCCGACCACTGCATCCTTCTCATAGTCTCCTCCATTCATCCTGCGCTCCGACCACTGCATCCTTCTCATAGTCTCCTCCATTCATCCTGCGCTCCGACCACTGCATCCTTCTCACAGTGTCCTCCATTCATCCTGAGCTCCGACTGCTGCATCCTTCTCACAGTCTCCTCCATTCATCCTGTGCTCCAACCGCTGCATCCTTCTCATAGTCTCCTCCATTCATCCTGCGCTCCGGCCGCTGCATCCTTCTCACAGTCTCCGCCATTCATCCCGTGGTCCGACCACTGCATCCTTCTCATAGTCTCCTCCATTCATCCTGCGCTCCGACCGCTGCATCCTTCTCACAGTCTCCTGCATTCATCCTGTGCTCTGGCCGCTGCATCCTTCTCACAGTGTCCTCCATTCATCCTGCGTTCCGGCCGCTGCATCCTTCTCACAGTGTCCTCCATTCATCCTGTGCTCAGACCACTGCATCCTTCTCACAGTGTCCTCCTTTCATCCTGCGCTCCGGCCGCTGCATCCTTCTCACAGTCTCCTGCATTCATCCTGAGCTCCGACCGCTGCATCCTTCTCACAGTCTCCTCCATTCATACTGCGCTCTGACCGCTGCATCCTTCTCACAGTCTCCTGCATTCATCCTGCGCTCCGGCCGCTGCATCCTTCTCACAGTGTTCTCCATTCATCCTGTGCTCCGGCCGCTGCATCCTTCTCACAGTCTCCTGCATTCATCCTGCGCTCCGGCCGCTGCATCCTTCTCACAGTCTCCTCCATTCATCCTGTGCTCCGACCGCTGCATCCTTCTCACAGTCTCCTCCATTCATACTGCGCTCCGGCCGCTGCATCCTTCTCATAGTCTCCTCCATTCATCCTGCGCTCTGACCGCTGCATCCTTCTCATAGTCTCCTCCATTCATCCCTGCGCTCCGACCGCTACAATCCTTCTCAAAGTCTCCTGCATTCATCCTGCGCTCTGGCCGCTGCATCCTTCTCACAGTCTCCTCCATTCATCCTGCGTTCCGGCCGCTGCATCCTTCTCATAGTCTCCTCCATTCATCCTGCGCTCCGGCCGCTGCATCCTTCTCACAGTCTCCTCCATTCATCCTGCGCTCCGACCGCTGCATCCTTCTCATAGTCTCCTCCATTCATCCTGCGCTCCGACCGCTGCATCCTTCTCACAGTCTCCTGGGGAGCCATAGCAATCCATGTTCAACCGTCACAAGCCGTCTACCAGCCCTGATCTATTGCTTCTCACGACTGAGGGATCGTTACAATGTATCAGGTGAAGGAGATCACATGGCAGCACGATTCTGCGCCTGTCCTCTTCAGTCTGGATCCCGGGCAGATGAGCTCACACTGGATACAACTGTAACAAACCCTCAGCAGCGAGGATTTGGTCTGTACTTGGTGTCACAGAATAACACACAGGCGGATGGGAGAGTTACCATGTCCAGCTCCTCCCGCAGCGCACAGATGGCTCGCTCCCGGCTGGACACCAGCTCCTCCAGGTACTGGTAGCGCTGTTTCTTCGGGCCCGGCACTCCCGCGCACTCTGCCGGCTCCGCTCCAGCTTAGCCTTTAGATCAATCTTGGCCGGTTCCGCCCTCTCTTCCCCGGCTTCTTCACCTTTCCACCACAGACCTGTAAAGTGAGGGATGGAGCAGAGGTAATGGGAGACGTCATCAGCAAACCTGCACGCTAATGCACCCGCTAACGCCACCCGCACGCTAACGCCGCACGCTAATGCCACCCGCTAACGCCACCCGCACGCTAATGCCACCCACACGCCCGTATTATCTGCACGCTAACAGCCACCTGCACGCTAACACCACCCGCACACCCGTATTCCCCGCACACTAACGCCACCCGCACGCTAATGCCACCCGCACGCCCGTATTATCTGCACGCTAACGACACTCGGACACCCGTATTCCCCGCACGCTCCCATCACTTGCATGCCCGTATTCCCTGCACGCCCATATTACCCCGCATGTCCCCATCACCCGCTCGCCCATATTGCCCTCACACTCACGTCACCAGCACGTCCGTATTACTTGCGCGCTCATAACACCCCGTATTAACAGCACGCTCATATCACCCGCACGTCCGTATTAACCGCACGCTCATATCACCCGCACGCCCGTATTATCTGCACGCTCATATCACCCGCACGCCCGTATTATCTGCACGCTCATATCACCCGCACGCCCGTATTATCTGCACGCTCATATCACCCGCACGCCCGTATTATCTGCACGCTCATATCACCCCGCACGCCCGTATTATCTGCACGCTCATATCACCCGCACGCCCGTATTATCTGCACGCTCATATCACCCGTCACGCCCGTATTATCTGCACGCTCATATCACCCGCACGTCCGTATTATCTGCACGCTCATATCACCCGCACGTCCGTATTATCTGCACGCTCATATCACCCGCACGCCCGTATTATCTGCACGCTCATATCACCCGCACGTCCGTATTATCCGCACGTCCGTATTATCTGCACGCTCATAATCACCCGCACGCCCGTATTATCTGCACGCTCATATCACCCGCACGCCCGTATTATCTGCACGCTCATATCACCCGCACGTCCGTATTATCCGCACGCCCGTATTATCTGCACGCTCATATCACCCGCACGTCCGTATTATCTGCATGCTCATATCACCCGCACGCCCGTATTATCTGCACGCTCATATCACCCGCACGTCCGTATTATCCGCACGTCCGTATTATCCGCACGTCCGTATTATCTGCACGCTCATATCACCCGCACGTCCGTATTATCCGCACGTCCGTATATCTGCACGTCCGTATTATCCGCACGTCCGTATTATCTGCACGCTCATATCACCCGCACGTCCGTATTATCTGCACGCTCATATCACCCGCACGCCCGTATTATCTGCACGCTCATATCACCCGCACGCCCGTATTATCTGCACGCTCATATCACCCGCACGTCCGTATTATCCGCACGTCCGTATTATCCGCACGCTCATATCACCCGCACGTCCGTATTATCCGCACGTCCGTATTATCTGCACGCTCATATCACCCGCACGCCCGTATTATCTGCACGCTCATATCACCCGCACGTCCGTATTATCCGCACGTCCGTATTATCCGCACGTCCGTATTATCTGCACGCTCATATCACCCGCACGTCCGTATTATCCGCACGTCCGTATTATCCGCACGCTCATATCACCCGCACGTCCGTATTATCCGCACGTCCGTATTATCCGCACGTCCGTATTATCTGCACGCTCATATCACCCGCACGCCCGTATTATCTGCACGCTCATATCACCCGCACGTCCGTATTATCCGCACGTCCGTATTATCCGCACGCTCATATCACCCGCACGTCCGTATTATCCGCACGCTCATATCACCCGCACGTCCGTATTATCCGCACGCTCATATCACCCGCACGTCCGTATTATCCGCACGTCCGTATTATCCGCACGCTCATATCACCCGCACGTCCGTATTATCCGCACGTCCGTATTATCCGCACGCTCATATCACCCGCACGCCCGTATTATCTGCACGCTCATATCACCCGCACGTCCGTATTATCCGCACGCTCATATCACCCGCACGTCCGTATTATCTGCATGCTCATATCACCCGCACGTCCGTATTATCCGCACGTCCGTATTATCTGCACGCTCATATCACCCGCACGTCCGTATTATCCGCACGTCCGTATTATCCGCACGCTCATATCACCCGCACGTCCGTATTATCCGCACGTCCGTATTATCCGCACGCTCATATCACCCGCACGTCCGTATTATCCGCACGTCCGTATTATCCGCACGTCCGTATTATCCGCACGCTCATATCACCCGCACGTCCGTATTATCTGCATGCTCATATCACCCGCACGTCCGTATTATCTGCACGCTCATATCACCCGCACGCCCGTATTATCTGCACGCTCATATCACCCGCACGCCCGTATTATCTGCACGTCCGTATTATCTGCACGCTCATATCACCCGCACGTCCGTATTATCCGCACGTCCGTATTATCCGCACGCTCATATCACCCGCACGTCCGTATTATCCGCACGTCCGTATTATCCGCACGCTCATATCACCCGCACGCCCGTATTATCCGCACGTCCGTATTATCCGCACGTCCGTATTATCTGCATGCTCATATCACCCGCACGTCCGTATTATCTGCACGCTCATATCACCCGCACGCCCGTATTATCTGCACGCTCATATCACCCGCACGCCCGTATTATCCGCACGTCCGTATTATCTGCACGCTCATATCACCCGCACGTCCGTATTATCCGCACGTCCGTATTATCCGCACGCTCATATCACCCGCACGTCCGTATTATCCGCACGTCCGTATTATCCGCACGCTCATATCACCCGCACGCCCGTATTATCCGCACGTCCGTATTATCCGCACGTCCGTATTATCCGCACGCTCATATCACCCGCACGTCCGTATTATCCGCACGCCCAGGTCACCTCACACTTATGAACACGACCTGACACTCTCTCCTTGTGTTAATATCATTACTCCGGTCACATCCAGAGCGGCGCTCGCTATTCTGCTGCTTGTTTGGGGTCCTCAGCACATGGTCCAGTCTGGGGGCTTCACCATCCTATGTGGCCCCCGGGGCCCCTCCATCACAATAGATGAGTCCAGGAATCCCTGCACTGGTTATTAGGGACAAGTATCTATACACTGTTTGGGGGTCTCCGGCCTTACCTTGCTTTCCTCCATCTTGCTGATCCCTTGGATGACGCCCTGCCGGGCCCCTGACTCGTCCTGGGGCCCCTGGTCCAGCTCTAAAAAGACCTTATGGAAGAGCCCTGTTTGTTTACAATAGCTCAGCTGACTCCTGCTCTTTAAACGGGAAGTGGCGCTCAGCCTTGAGGGAAATGTAGTTCTCCGGCCTATAGACTATGAAGAAAAAAAGAAGCGAGGCCTACATTTCCCAGTAAACCCCGCGATGTGGGCACGTGGGTAGAAACGTCAGAGCTCTTATGTAAAAGTCGTTTGGCAGCGCGCCACCAGAGGGCGGTAATGTGCGGCTCTAGTATCTGCAAGGCCGGGACAGTGGGGAGAAGCTGATTACTGATAACGTCCTCTCCTCAGACAGCGCAGGATACGGGGCTCCGCCATATTGTTGAAGACCAACTCGTTACGTTTTAGCAGTGGATGACATTATAATGGCCCCCTTGATTGGAGACAGATTGTGCTTCCAGTCACCTCTCCTAAGTAAACAATTGGCGAGCGGTTACCCATAGCAACCTATAAGGCTCTCACTTTCATTTTCAACTGAGGCGAAAGAAACTAGTTGCTAATGGCAACTGCTCCATGTTTTATCTGCACTTTGTTCATAAATCTCACCAGCTGTATTAGGCCCGGAGACGGGGGAACTACAAGGAGCAGCAACACGTGGCAATGTGTCTGTATGGTATTATGGTAACATACTGTACTGGCTGTAATATAACCCTATAGAGACCCTATGTACAATATGGGGGCAGCACGGTGGCTCAGTGGTTAGCACTACAGTCTTGTGGTGGCTCAGTGGTTAGCACTACAGTCTTGTGGTGGCTGAGTGGTTAGCACTACAGTCTTGTGGTGGCTCAGTGGTTAGCACTACAGTCTTGCAGCGCTGGGGTCCTGGGTTCAAATCCCACCAAGGACACCATCTGCAAGGAGCTTGTACTTTCTCCCTGTGTCTGCGTGGGTCTCCTCCGTGTTCCCCGGCCTCCCCCCACACTCCAAAGATACTCTCACGGAACCTGATGTATGTAAAGTGCTGCGGAATATGTTAGCGCTATATAAGAATAAAGATTTGATTTTTTTTTTAATATGGGCTGTAATATAACCCTATAGACCCCTATGCACAGTGCAGGCTGTAATATAACCCTATAGACCCCTATGCACAGTGCAGGCTGTAATATAACCCTATAGACCTCTATGTACAGTGCAGGCTGTAATATAACCCTATAGACCTCTATGTACAGTGCAGGCTGTAATATAACCCTATAGACCTCTATGTACAGTGCAGGCTGTAATATAACCCTATAGATCTCTATGTACAGTGCAGGCTGTAATATAACCCTATAGACCTCTATGTACAGTGCAGGCCTGTAATATAACCCTATAGATCTCTATGCACAATGCAGGCTGTAATATAACCCTATAGACCTCTATGTACAGTGCAGGCTGTAATATAACCCTATAGACCTCTATGTACAGTGCAGGCCTGTAATATAACCCTATAGATCTCTATGCACAATGCAGGCTGTAATATAACCCTATAGACCTCTATGTACAGTGCAGGCTGTAATATAACCCTATAGACCTCTATGTACAGTGCAGGGCTGTAATATAACCCTATAGATCTCTATGCACAATGCAGGCTGTAATATAACCCTATAGACCTCTATGTACAGTGCAGGCTGAAATATAACCCTATAGACCTCGATGTACAGTGCAGGCTGTAATATAACCTTATAGACTCCTATGTACAGTGCAGGCTGTAATATAACCGTATAGACTTCTATGTACAGTGCAGGCTGTAATATAACCCTATAGATCTCTATGTACAGTGCAGGCTGTAATATAACCCTACAGACTTCTATTTACAGTGCAGACTGTAATATAACCCTATAGACCCCTATGTACAGTGCAGGCTGTAATATAACCCTATAGAGCCCTATGTACAGTGCAGGCTGTAATATAACCCTATAGACCTCTATGTACAGTGCAGGCTGTAATATAACCCTATAGACCTCTATGTACAGTGCAGGCTGTAATTTAACCCTATAGACTCCTATGTACAGTGCAGGCTGTAATATAACCCTATAGAGCCCTATGTACAGTGCAGGCTGTAATATAACCCTATAGACCTCTATGTACAGTGCAGGCTGTAATATAACCCTATAGACCTCTATGTACAGTGCAGGCTGTAATTTAACCCTATAGACTCCTATGTACAGTGCAGGCTGTAATATAATCCTATAGACCTCTATGTACAGTGCAGGCTGTAATATAACCCTATAGACTCCTATATACAGTGCAGGCTGTAATATAACCCTATAGACTCCTATATACAGTACAGGCTGTAATATACCCCTATAGACCCCTATGCACAGTGCAAGCTGTAATATAACCCTATAGACCTCTATGTACAGTGCAGGCTGTAATATAACCCGATAGACTCCTATATACAGTGCAGGCTGTAATATAACCCTATAGACTCCTATATACAGTACAGGCTGTAATATAACCCTATAGACCCCTATGCACAGTGCAGGCTGTAATATAACCCTATAGACTTCTATGTACAATGCAGGTTGTAATATAACCCTATAGACCTCTATGTACAGTGCAGGCTGTAATATAACCCTATAGACCCCTATGTACAGTGCAGGCTGTAATATAACCCTATAGACTCCTATGTACAGTGCAGGCTGTAATATAACCCTATAGACTCCTATGTACAGTGCAGGCTGTAATATAACCCTATAGACCCCTATGTACAGTGCAGGCTGTAATATAACCCTATAGAGCCCTATGTACAGTGCAGGCTGTAATATAACCCTATAGACCTCTATGTATAGTGCAGGCTGTAATATAACCCTATAGACCTCTATGTACAGTGCAGGCTGTAATATAACCCTATAGACTCCTATATACAGTACAGGTTGTAATATAACCCTATAGATCTCTATGTACAGTGCAGGCTGTAATATAACCCTATAAATTCCTATATACAGTGCAGGCTGTAATATAACCCTATAGATCTCTATCTACAGTGCAGGCTGTAATATAACACTATAGACCTCTATCTACAGTGCAGGCTGTAATATAACCCTATAGACCTCTATGTACAGTGCAGGCTGTAATATAACCCTATAGATCTCTATGTACAGTGCAGGATGTAATATAACCCTATAGACCCCTATGTACAGTGCAGGCTGTAATATAACCCTATAGATCTCTATGTACAGTGCAGGATGTAATATAACCCTATAGACCCCTATGCACAATGCAGGCTGTAATATAGCCCTATAGATCTCTATCTACAGTGCAGGCTGTAATATAGCCCTATAGATCTCTATGCACAGTGCAGGCTGTAATATAACCCTAAAGACCTCTATGTACAGTGCAGGCTGTAATATAACCCTATAGATCTCTATGTACAGTGCAGGATGTAATATAACCCTATAGACCCCTATGTACAGTGCAGGCTGTAATATAACCCTATAGATCTCTATGCACAGTGCAGGCTGTAATATAACCCTATAGATCTCTATGTACAATGCAGGCTGTAATATAACCCTATAGACCTCTATGTACAGTGCAAGCTGTAATATAACCCTATAGATCTCTATGCACAGTGCAGGCTGTAATAACCCTATAGATCTCTATGCACAATGCAGGCTGTAATATAACCCTATAGACCTCTATGTACAGTGCAAGCTGTAATATAACCCTATAGATCTCTATGCACAGTGCAGGCTGTAATATAACCCTATAGATCTCTATGCACAGTGCAGGCTGTAATATAACCCTATAGATCTCTATGCACAATGCAGGCTGTAATATAACCCTATAGATCTCTATGCACAGTGCAGGCTGTAATATAACCCTATAGATCTCTATGCACAATGCAGGCTGTAATATAACCCTATAGACCTCTATGTACAGTGCAAGCTGTAATATAACCCTATAGATCTCTATGCACAATGCAGGCTGTAATATAACCCTATAGACCTCTATGTACAGTGCAAGCTGTAATATAACCCTATAGATCTCTATGCACAGTGCAAGCTGTAATATAACCCTATAGATCTCTATGCACAGTGCAGGCTGTAATATAACCCTATAGATCTCTATGCACAGTGCAGGCTGTAATATAACCCTATAGATCTCTATGCACAGTGCAGGCTGTAATATAACCCTATAGATCTCTATGCACAGTGCAGGCTGTAATATAACCCTATAGATCTCTATGCACAATGCAGGCTGTAATATAACCCTATAGACCTCTATGTACAGTGCAAGCTGTAATATAACCCTATAGATCTCTATGCACAGTGCATGCTGTAATATAACCCTATAGATCTCTATGCACAGTGCAGGCTGTAATATAACCCTATAGATCTCTATGCACAGTGCAGGCTGTAATATAACCCTATAGATCTCTATGCACAGTGCAAGCTGTAATATAACCCTATAGATCTCTATGCACAGTGCAGGCTGTAATATAACCCTATAGACCTCTATGCACAGTGCAAGCTGTAATATAACCCTATAGATCTCTATGCACAGTGCAGGCTGTAATATAACCCTATAGATCTCTATGCACAGTGCAAGCTGTAATATAACCCTATAGATCTCTATGCACAGTGCAGGCTGTAATATAACCCTATAGATCTCTATGCACAATGCAGGCTGTAATATAACCCTATAGACCTCTATGTACAGTGCAAGCTGTAATATAACCCTATAGATCTCTATGCACAGTGCAAGCTGTAATATAACCCTATAGATCTCTATGCACAGTGCAGGCTGTAATATAACCCTATAGATCTCTATGCACAGTGCAGGCTGTAATATAACCCTATAGATCTCTATGCACAATGCAGGCTGTAATATAACCCTATAGATCTCTATGCACAGTGCAGGCTGTAATATAACCCTATAGATCTCTATGCACAATGCAGGCTGTAATATAACCCTATAGACCTCTATGTACAGTGCAAGCTGTAATATAACCCTATAGATCTCTATGCACAATGCAGGCTATAATATAACCCTATAGACCTCTATGTACAGTGCAGGCTGTAATATAACCCTATAGATCTCTATGCACAGTGCAAGCTGTAATATAACCCTATAGATCTCTATGCACAATGCAGGCTGTAATATAACCCTATAGACCTCTATGTACAGTGCAAGCTGTAATATAACCCTATAGATCTCTATGCACAATGCAGGCTGTAATATAACCCTATAGACCTCTATGTACAGTGCAAGCTGTAATATAACCCTATAGATCTCTATGCACAATGCAGGCTATAATATAACCCTATAGACCTCTATGTACAGTGCAGGCTGTAATATAACCCTATAGATCTCTATGCACAGTGCAAGCTGTAATATAACCCTATAGATCTCTATGCACAATGCAGGCTGTAATATAACCCTATAGACCTCTATGTACAGTGCAAGCTGTAATATAACCCTATAGATCTCTATGTACAGTGCAGGCTGTAATATAACCCTATAGATCTCTATGCACAGTGCAGGCTGTAATATAACCCTATAGACCTCTATGTACAGTGCAGGCTGTAATATAACCCTATAGATCTCTATGCACAGTGCAGGCTGTAATATAACCCTATAGATCTCTATGTACAGTGCAGGCTGTAATATAACCCTATAGATCTCTATGCACAGTGCAGGCTGTAATATAACCCTATAGATCTCTATGCACAGTGCAGGCTGTAATATAACCCTATAGATCTCTATGTACAGTGCAGGCTGTAATATAACCCTATAGATATCTATGCACAGTGCAGGCTGTAATATAACCCTATAGATCTCTATGTACATGCGTTGGTTATTACAGACGCCAGAGCAGATCGCCTGCAGCTGCTGGGACTCCCCAACATGACGTCATGTCCCCGCCCCTTTTGGTGACGCACATAGAGGCCACGCCGCTGTCTCCGCCCCCGGCTCTGATTGGCTGGCGCTGACGTCATGCGGCTCCTCTTCCCGGTGACCTCATCGCAGCCGCTCTCACCCGCTCCGCCCGGAGCCCGGACACTGACCCGACGGCGAGGCCCGGACAGCAGGCCCGGAGCAGCGGTGAGTACGGCGGGAGGCGTGACGTCATCAGCCCGCGTCACTGACACCTGTGGCTTTCCCTCAGCCTGTCACCGCTGCTGTACAGCCCGGCAGAGCGCCCCCCGCGGTGACAGACCCCGTGTGTACAGCCGCAGTGCCGGGCTCAGAGTGTGGGGCTGGACACACTGCTTGTGCTCTCCGGGGGCCTGAGCGACAGCAGGAGCAGGCACTGTGGAAGGACGTGGCTGATAACAGAGAGCAGAGGCTCCTCTCAAGGTCACTATTTTGCATTGGCATCTGCTGTGTGAGCCATTGCTCTCTGTTATCAGCCACTTTCGGTGGTGACTGTTTGATGAGGTCAAGGGGGCGGCACATCGTTTGCTTCTTCTCCTCTGGTTGGACATTTAGGGTCACCTGACGGACTGCACTGACCAATCCCATTCCAGCTTCTATACGTCTGTGTATCCGTCGTGTCCTGATCGCCATCCGATCCGTCTCCTCCTCTGCGCTGATAGGTCCTACATGGAAAGGTCTGCAGTTTCCTCATAGACAGGGGTCAGGATGGCCAGGGGTCAGCGAGACTGGGGGTCATGGAGGCCTGGGATGCTGAGGATGGGGAGGCTGGGGGTCATGGAGGCCTGGGATGCTGAGGATGGGGAGGCTGGGGGTCATGGAGGCCTGGGATGCTGAGGATGGGGAGGCTGGGGGTCATGGAGGCCTGGGATGCTGAGGATGGGGAGGCTGGGAGTCATGGAGGCCTGGGATGGGGAGGCTGGGGGTCAGGGAGACTGGAGGTCATGGAGGCCTGGGATGCTGAGACTGGGGGTCATGGAGGCCTGGGATGCTGAGACTGGGGGTCATGGAGGCCTGGGATGCTGAGACTGGGGGTCATGGAGGCCTGGGATGCTGAGACTGGGGGTCATGGAGGCCTGGGATGCTGAGACTGGGGGTCATGGAGGCCTGGGATGCTGAGACTGGGGGTCATGGAGGCCTGGGATGCTGAGACTGGGGGTCATGGAGGCCTGGGATGCTGAGGCTGGGGGTCATGGAGGCCTGGGATGCTGAGGATGGGGAGGCTGGGGGTCATGGAGGCCTGGGATTCTGAGGATGGGGAGGCTGGGGGTCATGGAGGCCTGGGATGCTGAGGATGGGGAGGCTGGGGGTCATGGAGGCCTGGGATGCTGAGGATGGGGAGGCTGGGAGTCATGGAGGCCTGGGATGGGGAGGCTGGGGTTCAGGGAGACTGTGGAGGTCAGGGAGGCCTGGGTGTTGGGGAGGCCAAAAATCCCTGATAGGATGGCCACGGGGTGCCGTGGGGATCTTGGTGGCAATGTGGGAGGTCCTGGGGGGGGGGAGTGGCCTGCGGTTAGAGGTGCTGATGGTGGTGGGGCACCAGGGTGCTGGAGGTCAGGGAGTTGGGGAGTCAGGGTGGCCAGGTGGCGCCTAGTATCTGGGAAGCCTGGTGTGGAGGGGTGCTGGTCCAGGAGGTGTCGGGGCATAGCGGCCAGCGTTCGGGGGGCAGTAGTATTGCCAGGAGGCTCTGCGGGTCGGGGCGGCCCGGGTATGTTCTACTATGGAGCGGAGATTGAGGCTTCTGTGGTTGATGCTGGTGTCGGCCGTCCTGACCCAATACTTCTTACAGCTGAGGGGTTGTTACAGTTGTATCCATCCTAATCTGACACTTTATAGTCACATCATGGCCTCTACTCTGCACTCACCGTCCCTTTAAGACGCCGCACATCAGCTGTTTATATCAGGACAGGAAATGACACATTACATTGTATCCCGTTATTACAGGACTGAATGTGAAACCACATATCCATTTCTATATGAATTCCTTTAATCCGGCGTCCAATCATCCAGAACATTTAAAGGGATGTTCCTGTTACTTTCCGGATACATTTCTCCGCCTTCTTTATATTTCTTCTCGTTCGTTCCCAGAATCGAGAAGAAGTAGAGAAGCCCTGGGAAATGTCAGAATTGTTGTTCTAGGCGGAGGGTGAAGGGTTAAGGCCCGGGGCCCCGGGTGACATCATGCTGTATTGTGATCACAGCTGCAGAGGAGGGAGCGCGCACCCCCGACTGGCGGGATCACAGCGGCTGATGTCATGGTGGAGCTATGCTACATGAAATGGAGGGAAAGTGGGAGAACAACCTCCCCCCGCGTCCATGGACCGCTCCGATCTCCACCAATCACAGGATAGAGCAGTCACTGGAACAAACACTTCTCACAGCTGCGGGTTTGTTACAGTTGTATCCAGTCTGGGCCATATAAGCTGCCTGATGCAATGTAACAAACCCTCAGCTCTGAGGCCTGGATCTCCAGTCACATCCAGAGCTGCCGGCAATGATCCAATTCCTGTTCTCCACATTTCACATGTCCGGGTGTATGACAAGCTGTGAGTGCAGCTCTGGAGGTGAATGGAGCTTATCTGTCTGATGACGGGCGCAGTGCCAGGGTGTGATTACTTTTCTTTAAGGGTGTGTTCATGATTCATATGGAAATGCAAAGGTGTTTCTTGTCTTCGGTGTTTCTCACCAGTGACTGGTGCCCGGGCGGCAGAGCCGAGGAGCCGCCACCTGCGCAATAACGTCATTATATCCAAATGTGGGAGAGTTGGGTGACTACCAATATGGCCGACATTGCGTCTCCCGCAGCGAGCGATGTGCACAGATCTGCGCAGTGTGAGATCACCGCTCCTGTGATCTGTGCGAAGGCCATGAGGTTATGTTGTTACAAGGCCAAAGATCACATGACTTCATCCGGGCGAACGCTGATTACAGCTCCGGACTTTGTCCCTACAGTCGAGGCTGACATGAGCAAACTTTACATAAGATACAACACAGGTCACCAGCGGACAAGTACGGGGGCGGGGCAGTCATAGCGTAACTAAGGAGATCAGCGGTGACATCACTGAGAACACCGCCTATCCATCACCAGAGATCAGCGGTGACATCACTGAGAACACCGCCTATCCATCACCAGAGATCAGCAGTGACATCACCGAGAACACCTCCTATCCATCACCAGAGATCAGCGGTGACATCACTGAGAACACCTCCTATCCATCACCAGAGATCAGCGGTGACATCACTAAGAACATCTCCTATCCATCACCAGAGATCAGCGGTGACATCACTGAAAACACCTCCTATCCATCACCAGAGATCAGCAGTAACATCACTGAGAACACCTCCTATCCATCACCAGAGATCAGCAGTAACATCACTGAGAACACCTCCTATCCATCACCAGAGATCAGCGGTGACATCACTGAGAACACCTCCTATCCATCACCAGAGATCAGCAGTAACATCACTGAGAACACCTCCTATCCATCACCAGAGATCAGCGGTGACATCACTGAGAACACCTCCTATCCATCACCAGAGATCAGCAGTGACATCACTGAGAACGCCTCCTATCCATCACCAGAGATCAGCAGTGACATCACCGAGAACACCGCTTATCCATCACCAGAGATCAGCGGTGACATCACTGAGAACACCGCCTATCCATCACCAGAGATCAGCAGTGACATCACTGAGAACACCTCCTATCCATCACCAGAGATCAGCAGTGACATCACTGAGAACACCTATCCATCACCAGAGATCAGCAGTGACATCACTGAGAACACCACCTATCCATCACCAGAGATCAGCGGTGACATCACTGAGAACACCTCCTATCCATCACCAGAGATCAGCGGTGACATCACTGAGAACACCTCCTATCCATCACCAGAGATCAGCAGTGACATCACTGAGAACACCTCCTATCCATCACCAGAGATCAGCAGTGACATCACTGAGAACACCTCCTATCCATCCCCAGAGATCAGAGGTGACATCACTGAGAACACCGCCTATACATCACCAGAGATCAGCGGTGACATCACTGAGAACACCGCCTATCCATCACCAGAGATCAGCGGTGACATCACTGAGAACACCTCCTAACCATCACCAGAGATCAGCAGTGACATCACTGAGAACACCGCCTATACATCACCAGAGATCAGCGGTGACATCACTGAGAACACCTCCTATCCATCACCAGAGATCAGCGGGGACATCACTGAGAACACCTCCTATCCATCACCAGAGATCAGCGGTGACATCACTGAGAACACCTCCTATCCATCACCAGAGATCAGCGGTGACATCACTGAGAACACCTCCTATCCATCACCAGAGATCAGCGGTGACATCACTGAGAACACCGCCTATCCATCACCAGAGATCAGCGGTGACATCACTGAGAACACCGCCTATCCATCACCAGAGATCAGCGGTGACATCACTGAGAACACCTCCTATCCATCACCAGAGATCAGCGGTGACATCACTGAGAACACCTCCTATCCATCACCAGAGATCAGCGGTGACATCACTGAGAACACCTCCTATCCATCACCAGAGATCAGCAGTGACATCACGGAGAACACCTCCTATCCATCACCAGAGATCAGCAGTGACATCACTGAGAACACCGCCTATCCATCACCAGAGATCAGCAGTGACATCACGGAGAACACCTCCTATCCATCACCAGAGATCAGCAGTGACATCACGGAGAACACCGCCTATCCATCACCAGAGATCAGCAGTGACATCACTGAGAACACCTCCTATCCATCACCAGAGATCAGCAGTGACATCACTGAGGACGCCGCCTATCTCCGCACTCAGTGCAGGTCTGGCAGTGACTGTCGCTCACGTGGTGGTATTCGCGTTGCTTCTGTGGCCGCTGTCTGCTGGTCACGTGACAGAGGAGGTGAGGGCAGGTTCTCTGCTCGCGGTTTAATCTTTCACTCGCTGATGTCACTCGGTTAATGTTATACAGGATCCGTCGTCTGCTGTAACTTGATCGGGAAACGAAAAAAAATTCATGAAGCGATCGGGTGAGATCCTGGATCATCTGCGCAGATCTCACCCTGATGTGGTAATTGGGGTTATTTGTGGGGGTCCGGGTTCTGGATGTGGTGGGCAGGTGGGGGTCTGGTACTGATGGCCCATATCTCTGCATGAGTTTAACCATTTCTATGCTTCCTTCCCAGGATCCTCTGCTTCCTGTGACATCTGCGGCACAAGGCGATGATGTCATAATTCGCATCAGCGATCAGCGGATCCTGCACTTTCTGCAATGTGTTTCCATTCGCTCATGGATGAGGATGGGGTCATCATGGCCCTGAGGACCCCTGCGTACTGACCCCTGTGTGTGTGACTGGCAGGACGCGGGCCATGGCTGCCGTGGGCCTGCGCTGCCGAATGCTGACTGCAGAGAAGCTGGTGACATGGATGGAGGCCGGCGCGGAGAAGGTACTGCTGATAGACAGCCGACCCTTCGTGGATTACAACACGTCCCACATCCTGGAGGCCATCAACATCAACTGCTCCAAACTGATGAAGAGAAGACTGCAGCAGGACAAGGTGCAGATCACCGAGCTCATCCAGCACTCCGCCAAGCAGAAGGTGAGGCACTGCGCGACGGGGTGCGTATACAGAGACTGCGGAGTATACAGCGTATACAGGAGAAGTGGTACTGTGCAGTGTATATATACAGAATAATACAGGTACTGAGGATTACACCCAGTATACAGGACAGGATAAGTGGTACTGTGCAGTGTATATATACAGAATAATACAGATACTGAGGATTACACCCAGTATACAGGACAGGAGAAGTGGTACTGTGCAGTATATATATACAGAATAATACAGGTACTGAGGATTACACCCAGTATACAGGACAGGAGAAGTGGTACTGTGCAGTGTATATATACAGAATAATACAGATACTGAGGATTACACCCAGTATACAGGACAGGAGGAGTGGTACTGTGCAGTGTATATATACAGAGTAATACAGGTACTGAGGATTACACCCAGTATACAGGACAGGAGAAGTGGTACTGTGCAGTGTATATATACAGAATAATACAGGTACTGAGGATTACACCCAGTATACAGGACAGGAGAAGTGGTACTGTGCAGTGTATATATACAGAATAATACAGGTACTGAGGATTACACCCAGTATACAGGACAGGAGAAGTGGTACTGTGCAGTGTATATATACAGAATAATACAGATACTGAGGATTACACCCAGTATACAGGACAGGAGAAGTGGTACTGTGTAGTGTATATATACAGGATAATACAGATACTGAGGATTACACCCAGTATACAGGACAGGAGAAGTGGTACTGTGCAGTGTATATATACAGAATAATACAGGTACTGAGGATTACACCCAGTATACAGGACAGGAGAAGTGGTATTGTGCAGTGTATATATACAGAATAATACAGATACTGAGGATTACACCCAGTATACAGGACAGGAGAAGTGGTACTGTGCAGTGTATATATACAGGATAATACAGACACTGAGGATTACACCCAGTATACAAGACAGGAGAAGTGGTACTGTGCAGTGTATATATACAGAATAATACAGATACTGAGGATTACACCCAGTATACAGGACAGGAGGAGTGGTACTGTGCAGTGTATATATACAGAATAATACAGATACTGAGGATTCTACCCAGTATACAGGACAGGAGAAGTGGTACTGTGCAGTGTATATACAGAATAATACAGATACTGAGGATTACACCCAGTATACAGGACAGGAGAAGTGGTACTGTGCAGTGTATATATACAGTATAATACAGACACTGAGGATTACACCCAGTATACAGGACAGGAGAAGTGGTACTTTGCAGTGTATATATACAGAATAATACAGGTACTGAGGATTATACCCAGTATACAGGACAGGAGGAGTGGTACTGTGCAGTGTATATATACAGAATAATACAGACACTGAGGATTACACCCAGTATACAGGTCAGGAGAAGTGGTACTGTGCAGTGTATATATACAGAATAATACAGACACTGAGGATTACACCCAGTATACAGGACAGGAGAAGTGGTACTGTGCAGTGTATATATACAGAATAATACAGGTACTGAGGATTACACCCAGTATACAGGACAGGAGAAGTGGTACTGTGCAGTGTATATATACAGAATAATACAGGTACTGAGGATTATACCCAGTATACAGGACAGGAGGAGTGGTACTGTGCAGTCTATATATACAGTATAATACAGATACTGAGGATTACACCCAGTATACAGGACAGGAGAAGTGGTACTGTGCAGTGTATATACAGAATAATACAGGTACTGAGGATTACACCCAGTATACAGGACAGGAGGAGTGGTACTGTGCAGTGTATATATACAGAATAATACAGATACTGAGGATTACACCCAGTATACAGGACAGGAGGAGTGGTACTGTGCAGTGTATATACACAGAATAATACAGATACTGAGGATTACACCCAGTATACAGGACAGGAGAAGTGGTACTGTGCAGTGTATATACACAGAATAATACAGATACTGAGGATTACACCCAGTATACAGGACAGGAGGAGTGGTACTGTGCAGTGTATATATACAGAATAATACAGGTACTGAGGATTATACCCAGTATACAGGACAGGAGGAGTGGTACTGTGCAGTGTATATATACAGAATAATACAGATACTGAGGATTACACCCAGTATACAGGACAGGAGAAGTGGTACTGTGCAGTGTATATATACAGAATAATACAGATACTGAGGATTAAACCCAGTATACAGGACAGGAGAAGTGGTACTGTGCAGTGTATATATACAGAATAATACAGATACAGAGGATTACACCCAGTATACAGGACAGGAGAATTGGTACTGTGCAGTGTATATATACAGGATAATACAGATACTGAGGATTACACCCAGTATACAGGACAGGAGAAGTGGTACTGTGCAGTGTATATATACAGAATAATACAGACACTGAGGATTACACCCAGTATACAGGACAGGAGGAGTGGTACTGTGCAATGTATATATACAGAGTAATACAGGTACTGAGGATTACACCCAGTATACAGGACAGGAGGAGTGGTACTGTGCAGTGTATATATACAGAATAATACAGGTACTGAGGATTACACCCAGTATACAGGACAGGAGGAGTGGTACTGTGCAGTGTATATATACAGAATAATACAGATACTGAGGATTACACCCAGTATACAGGACAGGAGAAATGGTACTGTGCAGTGTATATATACAGAATAATACAGATACTGAGGATTACACCCAGTATACAGGACAGGAGAAGTGGTACTGTGCAGTGTATATATACAGAATAATACAGATACTGAGGATTACACCCAGTATACAGGACAGGAGGAGTGGTACTGTGCAGTATATATATACAGAATAATACAGATACTGAGGATTACACCCAGTATACAGGACAGGAGAAATGGTACTGTGCAGTGTATATATACAGAATAATACAGATACTGAGGATTACACCCAGTATACAGGACAGGAGAAGTGGTACTGTGCAGTGTATATATACAGAATAATACAGATACTGAGGACTACACCCTGTATACAGGACAGGAGAAGTGGTACTGTGCAGTGTATATATACAGAATAATACAGACACTGAGGATTACACCCAGTATACAGGACAGGAGAAGTGGTACTGTGCAGTGTATATATACAGAATAATACAGATACTGAGGATTACACCCAGTATACAGGACAGGAGAAGTGGTACTGTGCAGTGTATATATACAGAATAATACAGATACTGAGGATTACACCCAGTATACAGGACAGGAGAAGTGGTACTGTGCAGTGTATATATATACAGAATAATACAGACACTGAGGATTACACCCAGTATACAGGACAGGAGAAGTGGTACTGTGCAGCGTATATATACAGAATAATACAGATACTGAGGATTACACCCAATATACAGGACTGGAGAAGTGGTACTGTGCAGTGTATATATACAGAATAATACAGATACTGAGGATTACACCCAGTATACAGGACAGGAGAAGTGGTACTGTGCAGTGTATATATACAGAATAATACAGATACTGAGGATTACACCCAGTATACAGGACAGGAGAAGTGGTACTGTGCAGTGTATATATACAGAATAATACAGATACTGAGGATTACACCCAGTATACAGGACAGGAGAAGTGGTACTGTGCAGTGTATATATACAGAATAATACAGATACTGAGGATTACACCCAGTATACAGGACAGGAGAAGTGGTACTGTGCAGTGTATATATACAGAATAATACAGATACTGAGGATTACACCCAGTATACAGGACAGGAGAAGTGGTACTGTGCAGTGTATATATACAGTATAATACAGATACTGAGGATTACACCCAGTATACAGGACAGGAGAAGTGGTACTGTGCAGTGTATATATACAGTATAATACAGATACTGAGGATTACACCCAGTATACAGGACAGGAGAAGTGGTACTGTGCAGTGTATATATACAGAATAATACAGATACTGACGATTACACCCAGTATACAGGACAGGAGAAATGGTACTGTGCAGTGTATATATACAGAATAATACAGATACTGAGGATTACACCCAGTATACAGGACAGGAGAAGTGGCAATGTGCAGTGTATATATACAGAATAATACAGATACTGAGGATTACACCCAGTATACAGGACAGGAGGAGTGGTACTGTGCAGTGTATATATACAGAATAATACAGATACTGACGATTACACCCAGTATACAGGACAGGAGAAATGGTACTGTGCAGTGTATATATACAGAATAATACAGATACTGAGGATTACACCCAGTATACAGGACAGGAGAAGTGGTACTGTGCAGTGTATATATACAGAATAATACAGATACTGAGGATTACTCCCAGTATACAGGACAGGAGAAGTGGTACTGTGCAGTGTATATATACAGAATAATACAGACACTGAGGATTACACCCAGTATACAGGACAGGAGGAGTGGTACTGTGCAGTGTATATATACAGAATAATACAGATACTGACGATTACACCCAGTATACAGGACAGGAGAAATGGTACTGTGCAGTGTATATATACAGAATAATACAGATACTGAGGATTACACCCAGTATACAGGACAGGAGAAGTGGTACTGTGCAGTGTATATATACAGAATAATACAGACACTGAGGATTACACCCAGTATACAGGACAGGAGAAGTGGTACTGTGCTGTGTATATATACAGAATAATACAGATACTGAGGATTACACCCAGTATACAGGACAGGAGAAGTGGTACTGTGCAGTGTATATATACAGAATAATACAGACACTGAGGATTACACCCAGTATACAGGACAGGAGAAGTGGTACTGTGCAGCGTATATATACAGAATAATACAGATACTGAGGATTACACCCAGTATACAGGACAGGAGAAGTGGTACTGTGCAGTGTATATATACAGAATAATACAGGTACTGAGGATTACACCCAGTATACAGGACAGGAGAAGTGGTACTGTGCAGTGTATATATACAGAATAATACAGATACTGAGGATTACACCCAGTATACAGGACAGGAGAAGTGGTACTGTGCAGTGTATATATACAGAATAATACAGATACTGAGGATTACACCCAGTATACAGGACAAGAGGAGTGGTACTGTTCAGTGTATATATACAGAATAGTCCAGGTACTGTGCAGTGTGGTCAGTTGCTGATGCTGCGGTCTTCTCACGTGTCGCGGTCTTCTCTCCGCAGGTGGAGTTGGAGTGTCAGGTGCAGCAGGTAGTTGTGTATGATCAGAGCTCGGTGGACGTGTCGTCGCTGCCTACTGACTGTTTCCTTTTTGTTCTGCTCGGGAAGCTGGAGAAGCTTTTCTGCCATGTGCATCTCCTGTCAGGTAATGCGTGTCCCTATGTGTGATGTGGTGGGGGAAGGGTGGATGAGGTTTTGGGGTCCTCACCCCTGTGGTCTCTTTTTCCAGGTGGGTTTTATGAGTTTTCCTCGTATTTTCCCGGCCTGTGTGAGGGGAAGGCCTCCATCGTCCCCACCTGTATTTCTCAGCCGTGTCTCCCCGTGTCCAGCACCGGCCCCACGCGGATCCTGCCTCATCTCTATCTGGGCTGCCAGCGGGACGTCCTCAACAAGGTGAGGAGTCTGACAACAGAGTATTTAAAGGGCCAGTGACTCTCACACAAGAGTGTGACGGCTCCTGGAGGTCGTCTGACAAGTCCTTTGTATCTGAAGGGATTGGCGCTACCATCAGAGCGTCCACTTTCCTTCTAGTGTGATGCTCGCTCTGATCGCTGCTGATTATCTCTGTCTCTGCGGTTTTCTCCTGCGCAGGAGCTGATGCAGCAGAATGAGATCGGCTTCGTCCTGAACGCCAGTAACACCTGCCCCAAACCCGACTTCATCTGTGACTCTCATTTCTTGCGTGTGCCGGTGAATGACAGCTTCTGTGAGAAGATCCTGCCGTGGCTGGACAAATCTGTGGACTTCATAGGTGAGAACGCAGTGGGAGGGGCTTCTGACCAGTGACCACGCCCCTGGGCCCTTCCACCAGCCTTTTTAGTCATTGATTAAAAATAATCTTTTTCTTGTCTCACAGAAAGGGCGAAGGCGTCCAACGGCCGCGTCCTGGTCCACTGCCTGGCGGGGATCTCGCGCTCTGCAACCATCGCCATCGCCTACATTATGAAGAGGATGGACATGACCCTGGATGAGGCTTACAGGTAGCACCCCTCATTGGGCTGTGGTAGAAGCGGGGCGTCATGGCGGACAGTTTGGCGCTGTCATGAACAGGGGGAAGGAGTGGAAGTTACACCCTCCCTCCCTTTTCCACCTCACAGAGCATGTGACTCGCTCTCTAGCGCCCCTCTTATAGTCAGGCCAATTATGGAATTGCCCGACAATAAGCAAGGAGGCCGCTATTCTACTATGCCGATGATAGAAGGGCTCCCGGTGAGAGTAAGGTATATATTCCCCCGAATAATGCGGCAGAATATATCTAATTTGCCCCTGATCTCACGGGTCGCCCCACAATGATCCTTGGCATAAACTCTCTGCCACCAATCGATTACGATAACGATGTCGCAGAGCCTACAGACGTGGAATTCAGGATTGAGATAACAGAACGGCCAAGATTAAATTATATATGTTTTAATCGCCGTAAGGGCACACTAGAGACTACAATATATATTCTGTAAAATTCCATATTGTATATAATGTATATGTATGTATGTCACAATATATTTACAATTAAGACGCGGTCACAAACAGGCATACAGTTGTATCAATTACCTTAGGGTTGAGGGTTTGGCCCATGCCGGGGGGGTACTGTGTGGGGCCAGGGACGTTTCAGTATCCTCCACTACATGAATGAAGCACGTGACCCCCAGAAGAAATACAAAGCACGGACCTCTGCCCTTAGCTTTTATCTGTTCTGTCCTGGGCTCACACAGCCCCCCCTCGTGACATCATCCTGGCTGGGAATTCCCTCCCCCTCGTGACATCATCCTGGCTGGGAATTCCCTCCCCTGCCGTTAGCTGAGAATAACCTAACGTTATATTTCCCAGCATAACTCTGACCCTGAACGTCTCACCTGGAAAATATGACCCTAGTTTTGATGGTCGTGAATTGATCTCCGTTTTGATAGGAAATATGAGGGTACTGCAGGCTTCCTGTGGCCAGTTATTAATTATTGAGGGCTACGCACATCACACAGGTTTGCGGAAATATGTGTTACGTGCGTCTGGCTTTCAGGAATATGAAAATGTGCCGGACTTGTCTGTGGGGGCAATGTACCCCCCAATATCGAAACTTTACTGAGGATTCCGAATTGTTTGGAGGAGACCTTTGAAGTTAGGTTATAAACCTGGAGCTCCCCTCCCACCTCCTGTGTAGGGCAATTCACTCCGCAGGGGGTGTGCTGGATCAAGGGCTGTCCTAATTGGATTTTGACACCTTGAGTTTTACATTTGCTGGGTCTTCCTTTCCCTTACTGTTCTCAGGCCTAACTAGCTCATCTAATTTCCTCAAGTTAATTAGCATCCTGATTGAAGCCTCCTTAGGCCTTAAGGCCCAGTCACACACAATGATATACCATGGTCGTACCTTGACAAGATGGCGGCTATAGGAATATGGCTTAATAGATCAGAATATATCCCTATCTCCTTACAGGTGTGTTTTGTCATCTTGCTTCTTGACATTGTGTTTTGACATCTTGCTTCTCTCCGCAGGTTCGTAAAGGAGAAGAGACCGACCATCTCCCCGAACTTCAACTTCCTGGGGCAGCTCCTGGACTTCGAGAAGAAGATTAAGGCCCAGACTGGCCAGGTGACCCCGGTCTGCAAACTGAAGCTACACATGGAGCACGGTGCCCTCCAGGCGGAGACCCCTCCGCAGCCGGCGAGTCCTCCCCTCGCTGATCCTACCTCATCCGAGAACATGCAGGAGGAAGAGGCGGCCCCTCTCCTACAGGGCATTAATGGGCTGCATGTGTCCCAGCGGGAGAAGTTGGAGGACAGCAACAAAATGAAGCGCTCCTTCTCCCTGGACATCAAGTCCGTGTCCTACTGCAGCCCGGGCAGCGCAGCCGCCGGAGCCGCCTCCCTGGAGGACCACAAGGAGTTCTACAAAACCTCAAGCAGTCTTGAAGGAGGCGGTAGCAAGATGTGCCAGTTCTCCCCAGTGGAGGAGGTGTCGGAGCAGACCCCGGAGGCCAGCCCTGACCGTGAACAGGCGGCAGCGAGGGTCCCGGAGCAGCCGAGCACCTGCCGGCAAGCGGAGAGTAAAGTGCGCCAGCAGCAGCAGATTATGAGCCGCAGCAGCGTGCGCTCCCTGGCGGCTCCACTGTTCCGCAGTGGCAGCATGGAGGACAATCGCAAAAGTAACTTTCTGTTCGGACTGTCCAGCAGCCAACAGCATCTGGCCAAGCCGGCCCTGGGCATGAAGGACTGGCACTCGGACATCCTGGCCACGCGGGCCTCCTCGCTGACCGGCAGCTGGTACTTCGCCCCCGATGTCCCATCCCACTTCTACTCGGCGTCTGCTCTGTACGGAGGGGGGAACTTCACGGCCTTCAGCTGCGGACAGCTGCCCGCCGACCCCTGCTGCGCAGTGCGCAGGAGGCAGAAGCCCAGCCCCCGCGGAGACTCCCGCCGCAGCTGGCACGAGGAAAGCCCCTTCGAAAAGCAATTCAAAAGGCGCAGCTGCCAAATGGAGTTTGGAGATGAACTGGTGGACGCGCGCTCCCGAGAGGAGCTGGGCAAAGTCGGCAGCCAGAACAGCTTCTCCGGCAGCATGGAGGTCATCGAGGTGTCGTGAGGCCGCAGCGGGGGGACGGGCAGCGGAGCCGCCTGCGGGCACCACAAATACGGATCTGTTCCCTATGAATCTGAAGTGAGGATTTGCAGGATGTGGCGCTGGGTTGATCAGGTGGGCACCTAGTAATAATTGGGAGCAAGTCCCCCTGCAACGCCCACAGGACGAGGCCGTCCCAATCATCCTGCAGGGGGCGCTGCAAATCTGACTGGCCCTTACTAGTACGCATGGTATAATGGATGTCTTGTGCCGTCCTGTATCGCGGGGGCACGACGTCTGCAGCAGGCATCCACGGAGGAAAGTGTGTCCACGTGGCGGGGGAGGAGGGTGAGTGGTAATGATTGTGGGGAGCGGCAATGTCGCCCCAGAATCTGACTGATATAAAGCGTTACAAATCCTCAGTGACATCCGGTCGTCTGCTCCAGTCACAACCAAAGCTGCACTTACTGATCCGGCCAGGGTGTAAGGAGCATGCTCCGCTGCGGTGCATTGTGGGAGAGAGCTGCACTTACTGATCCGGCCGGGGTGTAAGGAGCATGCTCCGCTGCGGTGCATTGTGGGAGAGAGCTGCACTTACTGATCTGGCCGGGGTGTAAGGAGCATGCTCCGCTGTGGTGCATTGTGGGAGAGAGCTGCACTTACTGATCCGGCCAGGGTGTAAGTAGCATGCTCCGCTGTGGTGCATTGTGGGAGAGAGCTGCACTTACTGATCCGGCCAGGGTGTAAGTAGCATGCTCCACCATGGTGCATTGTGGGAGAGAGCTGCACTTACTGATCCGGCCGGGGTGTAAGGAGCATGCTCCACCATGGTGCATTGTGGGAGAGAGCTGCACTTACTGATCCGGCCGGGGTGTAAGGAGCATGCTCCACCATGGTGCATTGTGGGAGAGAGCTGCACTTACTGATCCGGCCAGGAAGGAGCATGCTCCGCTGCGGTGCATTGTGGGAGAGAGCTGCACTTACTGATCCGGCCGGGGCGTAAGGAGCATGCTCCGCTGCGGTGCATTGTGGGAGAAAGCTGCACTTACTGATCCGGCCGGGGTGTAAGGAGCATGCTCCACCATGGTGCATTGTGGGAGAAAGCTGCACTTACTGATCCGGCCAGGGTGTAAGGAGCATGCTCCACCATGGTGCATTGTGGGAGAGAGCTGCACTTACTGATCCGGCCGGGGTGTAAGGAGCATGCTCCGCTGCGGTGCATTGTGGGAGAGAGCTGCACTTACTGATCTGGCCGGGGTGTAAGGAGCATGCTCCGCTGCGGTGCATTGTGGGAGAATGCTGCACTTACTGATCCGGCCGGGGTGTAAGGAGCATGCTCCGCTGCAGTGCATTGTGGGAGAAAGCTGCATTGGTTGTGGCAGAGCGTTCTCCACATCACCCATAATGCAACACAGCAGAGGGCAGCTCTGGCAGGATTGTGATTGTAGCTCTGGAGGCAACTAGATGATAAGATGTAATTCAGGATCAATACAAGGTGAGTCCAGCACGAGGCCTGTGCCCGCCAGCGAACAGGTGTCATGTGACATCTAGGCTCCTCCCAGAGTGAAGTGATGTCTCATGGGAGAAGATACCATTAAGTTGAGTAATGGAGTGCTCCTTTAAGATCATCCATAATCTATTTTTTTTTATTCCCTCTCCCCCCTTTTAATGAGCAGGTGAGGGGTCCGGGACCCCTGGCGACGGCTTGGCCGGGGTGGGTCCGGGACCCCTGGCGACGGCTTGGCCGGGGTGGGTCCGGGACCCCTGGCGACGGCTTGGCCGGGGTGGGTCCGGGACCCCTGGCGACGGCTTGGCCGGGGTGGGTCCGGGACCCCTGGCGACGGCTTGGCCGGGGTGGGTCCGGGACCCCTGGCGACGGCTTGGCCGGGGTGGGTCCGGGACCCCTGGCGACGGCTTGGCCGGGGTGGGGGATATGTTCTGGTTTTCTCGCCTGGCTTCATTTGTAGTAAGTGCCTTATCGCCGGCGTCCTCCTGTCCAGCAGAGCTCCCTCCTCACAGGTTACTCTACACCTAATGCTCGTGCACTTGCCTTGTTCTATCACTAGGGCCTCGTGCACACTGAGAATTTGGCGAGTTTTAATTTTTACCTCACTATTTGTAGCCAAAACCAAGAGTGGATGAAAAATGCAGAACTGGGGCCCGTGCGTCTGTTAGGCTGGAAACACATCTATGCGAGTAAAATCGGTCCAACTGGGCTGAAAAAAAACTCGGCTGATTTTAGTTCACGTTAGGTGCGAGTGCAACGCAAGTGCGATGCTATTTCTGAGATTTTACTAGCGTGTGTAATGCGTATTTTTTACTATGTCATCTGCCATTCAGCGCTGCTACATGGCCGCTGACAGCAGACACAGACAGCCATGTAGCAGAGCAGAACGGCAGATGACAGCAGACACAGACAGAGCCGCACTGTCAGAATGAACTCGGGTGAACTTAACCCGATTTCATTGTCATGCTGCGGCTCTGTCTGTGTCGCGCCCTGATTAGCGGTCACCTGTGAAGGGCTCACCGGTGACCACTAATCCCCTGAGTGACTGAAGTTAGCAGCCCTCTCTCATACTCGCCGATCCCCGGCGCGGCGCTGCACGGCATTCACACTGCTCCGGCGGCTTTTACTATTTTGAAAAAGCCGGCCGCTCATTAAACAATCTCGTATTCCCTGCTTTCCCTGCCCACAGGCGCCTATGATTGGTTGTAGTGAGACACGCCCCCACGCTGAGTGACAGGTGTCTCACTGCACCCAATCACAGCAGCCAGTGGGCGGGTCTATATTGTGCAGTGAAATAAATAATTAAAAAAAACGGCGTGCGGTCCCCCCCAATTTTAATACCAGCCAGATAAAGCCATACGGCTGAAGGCTGGTATTCTCAGGATGGGGAGCTCCACGTTATGGGGAGCCCCCCAGCCTAACAATATCAGTCAGCAGCCGCCCAGAATTGCCGCATACATTATATGCGACAGTTCTGGGACTGTACCTGGCTCTTCCCGATTTGCCCTGGTGCGTTGGCAAATCGGGGTAATAAGGAGTTAATGGCAGCCCATAGCTGCCACTAAATCCTAGATTAATCATGTCAGGCGTCTATGAGACACCCTCCATGATTAATCTGTAAGTTACAGTAAATAAACACACACACCCGAACAATCCTTTATTAGAAATAAAAAACACAAACACATTCCCTCATTACCAATTTAATAAGCCCCAAAAAGCCCTCCATGTCCGGCGTAATCCACGGACCTCCAGCGTCGCTTCCAGCATGAAGGTGACAGGAGCTGCAGAAGACACCGCCGCTCCGGTCACCTCCACGCAGCAACTGAGGTGAGTAGCGCAATCAGCTGAGCTGTCACTGAGGTTAATCGCGGCCACCGCTGGATCCTCAAACAGTGACAGCGGGTAATCTCAGTGACAGCTCAGCCGATCGCGCTACTCACCTTAGTTGCTGCTTAGAGGTGACCGGAGCGGCGGTGTCTTCTGCAGCTCCTGTCACCTTCATGCTGGAAGCGACGCTGGAGTCCGTGGATTACGCCGGATATGGAGGGCTTTTTGGGGCTTATTAAATTGGTAATGAGGGAATGTGTTTGTGTTTTTTATTTCTAATAAAGGATTTTTTCGGGTGTGTGTGTTTATTTACTGTAACTTACAGATTAATCATGGAGGGTGTCTCATAGACGCCTGACATGATTAATCTAGGATTTAGTGGCAGCTATGGGCTGCCATTAACTCCTTATTACCCCGATTTGCCAACGCACCAGGGCAAATCGGGAAGAGCCGGGTACAGCCCCAGAACTGTCGCATATAATGTATGCGGCAATTCTGGGCGGCTGCTGACTGATATTGTTAGGCTGGGGGGCTCCCCATAACGTGGAGCTCCCCATCCTGAGAATACCAGCCTTCAGCCGTATGGCTTTATCTGGCTGGTATTAAAATTGGGGGGGACCGCACGCCATTTTTTAAAATTATTTATTTCACTGCACAGTATAGACCCGCCTACCGGCTGCTGTGATTGGGTGCAGTGAGACACCTGTCACTCAGCGTGGGGGCGTGTCTCACTGCAACCAATCATATGCGCCTGTGGGCGGGGAAAGCAGGGAATAGGAGATTGTTTAATAAGCGGACGGCTTTTTCAAAATAGTAAAAGCCGCCGGAGCAGTGTGAACGCCGTGCAGCGCCGCGCCGGGGAGCGGGGAACAGTGAGTATGAGAGAGGAGGGGAAAATGACCGACAGACTGTGAGAAAGGGACAGAGATAGTGACGGACCGACAGAGAGAGAATAGAGACCGAGAGGGAGAGACCGACTGACAGGGAATAGTGATTGACAGACATTGGGAGACATCACTCGTTTCCAGTGTTTTAGGAAACATGCGAGAAATGTATTTAGAAAATCGGATGTCACTAGGATGGTGAGTGCCGTCCCGTGACATCCCATTATTTACACGCTCCCATAGACTTGCATTGGAGAGACTCGCAGTAGAAACTCGCAAAAAAGCAGCATGCTGCGATGTGGACTGAGAAAAAAATCGCAGATGAGAGCTGAATCATTCACTAACATGTGTCCGATTCCAATGCGAGATTTCCTCCATTGCTCTACTGCGAGAAACTCGCAAGTGAGAAGCCGCCCTTACACGTTTCCTCTGACTGATCCGCTCATGGTTTGGCTTCAGATACTGAGTTAAAAACCTCACCAAATCCTCAGTGTGAACGCGTCCTAATACTCTAGTCACTTCCAGAGCTGCAGTCTGTGTTCTCCAAGGCCTCTCCTGCTGCAGTGCACTATGGGTAGTATTTACACCCGACTAGGGTTTTCCATAATGCAACATATTAGTGTGTGTCCGTCCACCCACCCATATCCTGTCCACCGCCATTATCTTGAGAGCGGCGGAAGCTATAGGCATAGAAGTGGTGTCTAGGTATAGTAAAGTAGCCATGCGCTACGCAATGAAACCACCTATAGCGCCACCTGGTGGAAAACAGAGTTAGGATTTTTATCTTGAAACTGGAACGAGATACAGAAAAAAAGTTATATTACAAAGTTTTGGGCATCATCAATTCAATACGATCCACACCTTGCCCAGAAATGCTGTGATTAGAAGGTGTAACACTCACAAGGCTGCGGACGTGAAGCGACACCCCATGGAGACCTCCTACAAGTCATTGGGTATGGAGGCTGTGTAGAGTGGCTTCCACGCTCACCTGACCTGACCCCATTGGACTTCTTTCTGTGAGGTCACATCACACAGCAGGTGTATGCGACCCCTCCACCAACATTGCAGGACCAACGACCACATATCACAGACGCTTGTGCAAACGTGTCACCTGCCATATAGCACAACGTGCAGCCAGATACAGTATGCTGTGCAGAGGCCAGATGTGCATTGCAGCCAGATACAGTATGCTGTGCAGAGGCCAGATGTGCATTGCAGCGGACGGGGGCCACTAATGAGCGCCATATGTGTGACCAGCATTCAATGTTTTGGGGGGGGGGGGGGGTCATGGGTTTCATATCATAGCATTTCTGTATGCAAGGTGTGGATTCGTATTGAATTGATGATGCCCAACAACTTTGTAATTCACTTTTTTTCTCTATCTCGTTTCGTTTTCGAGATAAAAATGCTAACTCCGTTGATTTCCACCAGGTGGCGCTATAGGTGGTTTCATTGTGTAGCGCATGGCTACTTTACTATACCTAGACACCACTTCAATGCCTGTAGCTGCCGCCGTTCTCAAGATAATGGCGGTGTATACAGGATATGGGTGGACACACTGTATATTCTATGTATAGTGCATCAGTCATGAGCAAAAGTGTTGGCACCCTTGCAATTCTCCCAGAAATTGTTGCAATTACAGGTTTTGTTATACACCGGTTAATCTCTTTTTATATATTGCAAAAGAAAAAAAACAAACTGGACAATTTTACACACAACACCAAAAATGGGCTGGAAAAATGAATGGCACCTTTCCAAAATTATAGGTAAAATTTTTTATTTCGAGCATGTGACACACTCAGCTGTGGGCAAAATGGAAATCATACCTGAAACTAGATAAAAAGGGGAGAAGTTCCACTAATCTCTGCATTGTGTGTGTGTGTGTGCTGCACTAAGCATGGAGAACAGAAAGAGGAGAACTGGAGACCTAAAATTGTTCCAAAAATATCAACAATCTCAAGGTTACACGTCCATCCCCAGAGATCTTGATGTTCCTTTGTCCACGGTACGCAACAGAGTTTTTTTTGTCTTGTTCCAATAGAAAGGAAATAAATGTGTAATTGTAATAATTTTCTGGGAGAAATTTTATGTTTTTGGAACAGTTTAAAATTTGCCAACCCTTCTGCCCATGACAGTATATGGATCTGTCAACAGCAAGAAGAGGATCCGTGGGGCATATGGCCGAACACTGACTGGAATAAAGGCAGATTAGTGGCTGCAGTTCTGGGAGTGACTGGAGTAAGAGCAGAATAATGATTGCAGCTCTGGAGGTGACTGGCGTACATATGCTGCTGTACATTGTGTTTCGCTGTCGTCCTCTTGGCTGACTGTCGCTGTGAGCTCTGCTGTAGTGTGACCTGGGGCGGGTGGTCTGCTCCGGACCCCTTGTAGTAGGAGGTTCCATGGAGGCTCCTCTCCCACCTGCAGACATTGATAGGAGCTGCAATAATCTGGAACTGGGGGTGTGGCCTGTTATAACTCCACCTTCCTTCTCCATCACTCGGTGCCTTTGACCAATCACAAGCTTTGTCCCCGGCGCCTTTCATCGCGAATCTTCAGTGACTGCAATAGAAAATGTCATTTCTTGTTCGGTCGATAAAATTGCAAACGTGAAGAATCGGGGGAGGCGGGGCCCGAGCGGTCCGGGGGAGGCGGGGCCGAGCGATCCGGAGCTCATCTGGGAATTTCACAAATTTGGGATTTTGAGCCTTAAATCTTTGACCTCGAACGAAGCATTAAAAATTCATGTGACGACATTCCCAGCGTCCTGAGCTTATTTACATGCGGAGACGTCACCTCGCCGCTGAATATATGCACCAGCTGCCCAGATCAGACTGATACACTGTAACAAACTGCTGCTCTGTAATGCTGTTTTTAGCTCATGAACCATTGTGCAGATTGGGTGCAGCTGTGACCAGCAGGCAGTCAGGTACAAGGTCAGTGTGGACAGCAAGCAGAGATCTTGAAAATGGTCAAATCTATAAAAGCTGCAGAATTTTTCTTTAAACAAAGTCCTGGACCACTAAAGGGATTCTGTAGCTTTAGCCATAAAAATGCCAAAAGGTTGCGCCATTACAATGTGCGCAGTGTGAGGAGGTGCAGCCGCTGGTGACTGCAGTGTGAGAAGACGCCACCGCTGGTGACTGCAGTGTGAGGAGGAGGCGCCACCGCTGGTGACTGCAGTGTGAGGAGGAGGCGCCACCGCTGGTGACTGCAGTGTGAGGAGGAGACGCCGCTGGTGACTGCAGTGTGAGGAGGAGACGCCGCTGGTGACTGCAGTGTGAGGAGGCGCCGCTGATGACTGCAGTGTGAGGAGGAGGCGCCGCCGCTGGTGACTGCAGTGTGAGGAGGCGCCACCGCTGGTGACTGCAGTGTGAGGAGGAGGCGCCACCGCTGGTGACTGCAGTGTGAGGAGACGCCGCTGGTGACTGCAGTGTGAGGAGGAGGCGCCGCCGCTGGTGACTGCAGTGTGAGGAGGCGCCACTGCTGGTGACTGCAGTGTGAGGAGGCGCCACTGCTGGTGACTGCAGTGTGAGGAGGCGCCACCGCTGGTGACTGCAGTGTGAGGAGGAGGCGCCACCGCTGGTGACTGCAGTGTGAGGAGGAGACGCCGCTGGTGACTGCAGTGTGAGGAGGAGACGCCGCTGGTGACTGCAGTGTGAGGAGGCGCCGCTGGTGACTGCAGTGTGAGGAGGTGCAGCCGCCGCTGGTGACTGCAGTGTGAGGAGGTGCAGCCGCTGGTGACTGCAGTGTGAGGAGGCGCCGCTGGTGACTGCAGTGTGAGGAGGAGGCGCCGCCGCTGGTGACTGCAGTGTGAGGAGGCGCCACCGCTGGTGACTGCAGTGTGAGGAGACGCCGCTGGTGACTGCAGTGTGAGGAGGAGGCGCCGCCGCTGGTGACTGCAGTGTGAGGAGGCGCCACTGCTGGTGACTGCAGTGTGAGGAGGCGCCACTGCTGGTGACTGCAGTGAGGAGGAGGCGCCACTGCTGGTGACTGCAGTGAGGAGGAGGCGCCGCTGCTGGTGACTGCAGTGAGGAGGAGGCGCCGCCGCTGGTGACTACAGTGTGAGGAGGAGGCGCCGCCGCTGGTGACTGCAGTGTGAGGAGGAGGCGCCGCCGCTGGTGACTGCAGTGTGAGGAGGAGGCGCCGCCGCTGGTGACTGCAGTGTGAGGAGGAGGCGCCGCCGCTGGTGACTGCAGTGTGAGGAAGAGGCGCCGCCGCTGGTGACTGCAGTGTGAGGAGAAGGCGCCGCCGCTGGTGACTGCAGTGTGAGGAGAAGACGCCACCGCTGGTGACTGCAGTGTGAGAAGACGCCACCGCTGGTGACTGCAGTGTGAGAAGACGCCGCTGGTGACTGCAGTGTGAGGAGGCGCCGCTGCTGGTGACTGCAGTGTGAGGAGGCGCCGCTGCTGGTGACTGCAGTGTGAGGAGGAGGCGCCGCTGCTGGTGACTGCAGTGTGAGGAGGAGGCGCCGCTGCTGGTGACTGCAGTGTGAGGAGGAGGCGCCGCTGCTGGTGACTGCAGTGTGAGGAGGAGGCGCCGCTGCTGGTGACTGCAGTGTGAGGAGGAGGCGCCGCTGCTGGTGACTGCAGTGTGAGGAAGAGGCGCCGCTGCTGGTGACTGCAGTGTGAGGAAGAGGCGCTGCTGCTGGTGACTGCAGTGCAAAGTATCGAGAGCTGCAGCTTCTACAGGAAACCTCCTGACAGAGGAGCACAAAACCCGAGAATCTACAACGGATGAAATTGATTATAAGCATCTGCATCACCGGGCGGAGGAACCCCGAAGAGAGGATTACAGGTAACAGCGACGGAAAACCAAAATATAACTACTATAATACTGCCCCCTATATACAAGAATATCACTACTATAATACTGCCCCTATGTACAAGAATATAACTACTATAATACTGCCCCCTATGTACAGGAATATTACTACTATAATACTGCCCCCTGTGTACAGGAATATAACTACTATAATACTGCCCCCTATGTACAGGAATATAACTACTATAATACTGCCCCTATGTACAAGAATATAACTACTATAATACTGCCCCCTATGTACAGGAATATTACTACTATAATACTGCCCCTATATACAAGAATATAACTACTATAATACTGCCCCCTATGTACAGGAATATTACTACTATAATACTGCCCCCTGTGTACAGGAATATAACTACTATAATACTGCCCCTATATACAAGAATATAACTACTATAATACTGCCCCCTATGTACAGGAATATAACTACTATAATACTGCCCCTATGTACAAGAATATAACTACTATAATACTGCCCCCTATATACAAGAATATAACTACTATAATACTGCCCCTATATACAAGAATATCACTACTATAATACTGCCCCTATGTACAAGAATATAACTACTATAATACTGCCCCCTATGTACAGGAATATTACTACTATAATACTGCCCCCTGTGTACAGGAATATAACTACTATAATACTGCCCCTATATACAAGAATATAACTACTATAATACTGCCCCTATGTACAAGAATATAACTACTATAATACTGCCCCTTATGTACAAGAATATAACTACTATAATACTGCCCCCTATGTACAAGAATATAACTACTATAATACTGCCCCTATATACAAGAATATAACTACTATAATACTGCCCCTATATACAAGAATATAACTACTATAATACTGCCCCTATATACAAGAATATAACTACTATAATACTGCCCCTATATACAAGAATATCACTACTATAATACTGCCCCTATATACAAGAATATAACTACTATAATACTGCCCCTATATACAAGAATATAACTACTATAATACTGCTCCTATATACAAGAATATAACTACTATAATACTGCCCCTATATACAAGAATATCACTACTATAATACTGCCCCTATATACAAGAATATCACTACTATAATACTGCCCCTATATACAAGAATATCACTACTATAATACTGCCCCTATGTACAAGAATATAACTACTATAATACTGCCCCCTATGTACAGGAATATTACTACTATAATACTGCCCCCTGTGTGCAGGAATATAACTACTATAATACTGCCCCTATATACAAGAATATAACTACTATAATACTGCCCCTATGTACAAGAATATAACTACTATAATACTGCCCCTATGTACAAGAATATAACTACTATAATACTGCCCCTATGTACAAGAATATAACTACTATAATACTGCCCCTATATACAAGAATATAACTACTATAATACTGCCCCTATATACAAGAATATAACTACTATAATACTGCCCCCTATGTACAAGAATATAACTACTATAATACTGCCCCTATATACAAGAATATAACTACTATAATACTGCCCCTATATACAAGAATATAACTACTATAATACTGCCCCTATATACAAGAATATAACTACTATAATACTGCCCCTATGTACAAGAATATCACTACTATAATACTGCCCCTATGTACAAGAATATCACTACTATAATACTGCCCCTATGTACAAGAATATCACTACTATAATACTGCCCCTATATACAAGAATATCACTACTATAATACTGCCCCTATATACAAGAATATAACTACTATAATACTGCCCCTATGTACAAGAATATAACTACTATAATACTGCCCCTATGTACAAGAATATCACTACTATAATACTGCCCCTATGTACAAGAATATCACTACTATAATACTGCCCCTATATACAAGAATATATCTACTATAATACTGCCCCTATGTGCAAGAATATAACTACTATAATACTGCCCCTATGTACAAGAATATAACTACTATAATACTGCCCCCTATGTACAAGAATATAGCTACTATAATACTGTCCCCTATGTACAAGAATATAACTACTATAATACTGCCCCCTATATACAAGAATATAACTACTATAATACTGCCCCCTATGTACAAGAATATAACTACTATAATACTGCTCCTATGTACAAGAATATAACTACTATAATACTGCCCCCTATATACAAGAATATAACTACTATAATACTGCTCCTATGTACAAGAATATAACTACTATAATACTGCCCCCTATATACAAGAATATAACTACTATAATACTGCCCCCTATATACAAGAATATAACTACTATAATACTGCCCCCTATATACAAGAATATAACTACTATAATACTGCCCCTATATACAAGAATATAACTACTATAATACTGCTCCTATATACAAGAATATAACTACTATAATACTGCCCCTATATACAAGAATATCACTACTATAATACTGCCCCTATGTACAAGAATATAACTACTATAATACTGCCCCCTATGTACAGGAATATTACTACTATAATACTGCCCCCTGTGTACAGGAATATAACTACTATAATACTGCCCCTATATACAAGAATATAACTACTATAATACTGCCCCTATGTACAAGAATATAACTACTATAATACTGCCCCTATGTACAAGAATATAACTACTATAATACTGCCCCTATATACAAGAATATAACTACTATAATACTGCCCCTATATACAAGAATATCACTACTATAATACTTCCCCTATATACAAGAATATCACTACTATAATACTGCCCCTATATACAAGAATATAACTACTATAATACTGCTCCTATATACAAGAATATAACTACTATAATACTGCCCCTATATACAAGAATATCACTACTATAATACTGCCCCTATATACAAGAATATCACTACTATAATACTGCCCCTATATACAAGAATATCACTACTATAATACTGCCCCTATGTACAAGAATATAACTACTATAATACTGCCCCCTATGTACAGGAATATTACTACTATAATACTGCCCCCTGTGTACAGGAATATAACTACTATAATACTGCCCCTATATACAAGAATATAACTACTATAATACTGCCCCTATGTACAAGAATATAACTACTATAATACTGCCCCTATGTACAAGAATATAACTACTATAATACTGCCCCCTATGTACAAGAATATAACTACTATAATACTGCCCCTATATACAAGAATATAACTACTATAATACTGCCCCTATATACAAGAATATAACTACTATAATACTGCCCCTATATACAAGAATATCACTACTATAATACTGCCCCTATGTACAAGAATATAACTACTATAATACTGCCCCTATGTACAAGAATATAACTACTATAATACTGCCCCTATGTACAAGAATATCACTACTATAATACTGCCCCTATGTACAAGAATATCACTACTATAATACTGCCCCTATATACAAGAATATATCTACTATAATACTGCCCCTATATACAAGAATATCACTACTATAATACTGCCCCTATGTACAAGAATATCACTACTATAATACTGCCCCTATGTACAAGAATATCACTACTATAATACTGCCCCTATATACAAGAATATATCTACTATAATACTGCCCCCTATATACAAGAATATAACTACTATAATACTGCTCCTATATACAAGAATATAACTACTATAATACTGCCCCTATATACAAGAATATAACTACTATAATACTGCTCCTATGTACAAGAATATAACTACTATAATACTGCCCCTATATACAAGAATATAACTACTATAATACTGCCCCCTATGTACAAGAATATAACTGCTATAATACTGCTCCTATGTACAAGAATATAACTACTATAATACTGCTCCTATGTACAAGAATATAACTACTATAATACTGCCCCCTATATACAAGAATATAACTACTATAATACTGCTCCTATGTACAAGAATATAACTACTATAATACTGCCCCTATGTACAAGAATATCACTACTATAATACTGCCCCCTATATACAAGAATATAACTACTATAATACTGCCCCTATATACAAGAATATAACTACTATAATACTGCCCCTATATACAAGAATATAACTATAATACTGCTCCCTATGTACAGGAATATAACTACTATAATACTGCTCCTATGTACAGGAATATAACTACTATAATACTGCCCCTATGTACAAGAATATAACTACTATAATACTGCCCCTATATACAAGAATATAACTACTATAATACTGCCCCTATATACAAGAATATAACTACTATAATACTGCCCCTATATACAAGAATATAACTACTATAATACTGCCCCTATATACAAGAATATAACTACTATAATACTGCCCCCTATGTACAAGAATATAACTACTATAATACTGCCCCTATATACAAGAATATAACTACTATAATACTGCTCCTATGTACAAGAATATAACTACTATAATACTGCTCCTATGTACAAGAATATAACTACTATAATACTGCCCCCTATGTACAAGAATATAACTACTATAATACTGCTCCTATGTACAAGAATATAACTACTATAATACTGCCCCCTATGTACAAGAATATAACTACTATAATACTGCTCCTATGTACAAGAATATAACTACTATAATACTGCCCCTATGTACAAGAATATAGCTACTATAATACTGCCCCCTATGTACAAGAATATAACTACTATAATACTGCCCCCTATGTACAAGAATATAACTACTATAATACTGCTCCTATGTACAAGAATATAACTACTATAATACTGCCCCTATATACAAGAATATAACTACTATAATACTGCCCCCTATGTACAAGAATATAGCTACTATAATACTGCTCCTATGTACAAGAATATAACTACTATAATACTGCCCCTATATACAAGAATATAACTACTATAAATACTGCTCCTATGTACAAGAATATAACTACTATAATACTGCCCCTATGTACAAGAATATAACTACTATAATACTGCTCCTATGTACAAGAATATAACTACTATAATACTGCCCCCTATGTACAAGAATATAACTACTATAATACTGCTCCTATGTACAAGAATATAACTACTATAATACTGCCCCTATGTACAAGAATATAGCTACTATAATACTGCCCCCTATGTACAAGAATATAACTACTATAATACTGCTCCTATGTACAAGAATATAACTACTATAATACTGCCCCTATATACAAGAATATAACTACTATAATACTGCCCCCTATGTACAAGAATATAGCTACTATAATACTGCTCCTATGTACAAGAATATAACTACTATAATACTGACCCTATATACAAGAATATATCTACTATAATACTGCTCCTATGCACAAGAATATAACTACTATAATACTGCCCCCTATGTACAAGAATATAACTACTATAATACTGCCCCCTATGTACAAGAATATAACTGCTATAATACTGCCCCTATGTACAAGAATATAACTACTATAATACTGCCCCTATATACAAGAATATAACTACTATAATACTGCTCCTATGTACAAGAATATAACTACTATAATACTGCCCCTATATACAAGAATATAACTACTATAATACTGCCCCCTATGTACAAGAATATAACTGCTATAATACTGCTCCTATGTACAAGAATATAACTACTATAATACTGCCCCTATATACAAGAATATAACTACTATAATACTGCTCCTATGTACAAGAATATAACTACTATAATACTGCCCCTATATACAAGAATATAACTACTATAATACTGCCCCCTATGTACAAGAATATAACTGCTATAATACTGCTCCTATGTACAAGAATATAACTACTATAATACTGCTCCTATGTACAAGAATATAACTACTATAATACTGCCCCTATATACAAGAATATAACTACTATAATACTGCTCCTATGTACAAGAATATAATTACTATAATACTGCTCCTATATACAAGAATATAACTACTATAATACTACCCCTATATACAAGAATATAACTACTATAATACTGCCCCTATATACAAGAATATAACTACTATAATACTGCTCCTATGTACAAGAATATAATTACTATAATACTGCCCCCTATGTACAAGAATATAACTACTATAATACTGCTCCTATGTACAAGAATATAACTACTATAATACTGCCCCTATGTACAAGAATATAACTGCTATAATACTGCCCCTATATACAAGAATATAACTACTATAATACTGCCCCCTATGTACAAGAATATAACTACTATAATACTGCTCCTATGTACAAGAATATAACTACTATAATACTGCCCCTATATACAAGAATATAACTACTATAATACTGCCCCCTATGTACAAGAAAATAACTACTATAATACTGCTCCTATATACAAGAATATAACTACTATAATACTGCTCCTATATACAAGAATATAACTACTATAATACTGCCCCTATATACAAGAATATAACTACTATAATACTGCTCCTATATACAAGAATATAACTACTATAATACTGCTCCTATATACAAGAATATAACTACTATAATACTGCTCCTATATACAAGAATATAACTACTATAATACTGCCCCTATATACAAGAATATAACTACTATAATACTGCTCCTATGTACAAGAATATAATTACTATAATACTGCCCCCTATGTACAAGAATATAACTACTATAATACTGCTCCTATGTACAAGAATATAACTACTATAATACTGCCCCTATGTACAGGAATATAACTACTATAATACTGCCCCTATGTACAAGAATATAACTGCTATAATACTGCCCCTATATACAAGAATATCACTACTATAATACTGCCCCCTATGTACAAGAATATAACTGCTATAATACTGCCCCTATGTACAAGAATATAACTACTATAATACTGCCCCTATATACAAGAATATAACTACTATAATACTGCTCCTATGTACAAGAATATAACTACTATAATACTGCCCCTATATACAAGAATATAACTACTATAATACTGCCCCCTATGTACAAGAATATAACTGCTATAATACTGCTCCTATGTACAAGAATATAACTACTATAATACTGCCCCTATATACAAGAATATAACTACTATAATACTGCTCCTATGTACAAGAATATAACTACTATAATACTGCCCCTATATACAAGAATATAACTACTATAATACTGCCCCCTATGTACAAGAATATAACTGCTATAATACTGCTCCTATGTACAAGAATATAACTACTATAATACTGCTCCTATGTACAAGAATATAACTACTATAATACTGCCCCTATATACAAGAATATAACTACTATAATACTGCTCCTATGTACAAGAATATAATTACTATAATACTGCTCCTATATACAAGAATATAACTACTATAATACTACCCCTATATACAAGAATATAACTACTATAATACTGCCCCTATATACAAGAATATAACTACTATAATACTGCTCCTATGTACAAGAATATAATTACTATAATACTGCCCCCTATGTACAAGAATATAACTACTATAATACTGCTCCTATGTACAAGAATATAACTACTATAATACTGCCCCTATGTACAAGAATATAACTGCTATAATACTGCCCCTATATACAAGAATATAACTACTATAATACTGCCCCCTATGTACAAGAATATAACTACTATAATACTGCTCCTATGTACAAGAATATAACTACTATAATACTGCCCCTATATACAAGAATATAACTACTATAATACTGCCCCCTATGTACAAGAAAATAACTACTATAATACTGCTCCTATATACAAGAATATAACTACTATAATACTGCTCCTATATACAAGAATATAACTACTATAATACTGCCCCTATATACAAGAATATAACTACTATAATACTGCTCCTATATACAAGAATATAACTACTATAATACTGCTCCTATATACAAGAATATAACTACTATAATACTGCTCCTATATACAAGAATATAACTACTATAATACTGCCCCTATATACAAGAATATAACTACTATAATACTGCTCCTATGTACAAGAATATAATTACTATAATACTGCCCCCTATGTACAAGAATATAACTACTATAATACTGCTCCTATGTACAAGAATATAACTACTATAATACTGCCCCTATGTACAGGAATATAACTACTATAATACTGCCCCTATGTACAAGAATATAACTGCTATAATACTGCCCCTATATACAAGAATATCACTACTATAATACTGCCCCCTATGTACAAGAATATAACTGCTATAATACTGCCCCTATGTACAAGAATATAACTACTATAATACTGCCCCTATATACAAGAATATAACTACTATAATACTGCTCCTATGTACAAGAATATAACTACTATAATACTGCCCCTATATACAAGAATATAACTACTATAATACTGCCCCCTATGTACAAGAATATAACTGCTATAATACTGCTCCTATGTACAAGAATATAACTACTATAATACTGCCCCTATATACAAGAATATAACTACTATAATACTGCTCCTATGTACAAGAATATAACTACTATAATACTGCCCCTATATACAAGAATATAACTACTATAATACTGCCCCCTATGTACAAGAATATAACTGCTATAATACTGCTCCTATGTACAAGAATATAACTACTATAATACTGCTCCTATGTACAAGAATATAACTACTATAATACTGCCCCTATATACAAGAATATAACTACTATAATACTGCTCCTATGTACAAGAATATAATTACTATAATACTGCTCCTATATACAAGAATATAACTACTATAATACTACCCCTATATACAAGAATATAACTACTATAATACTGCCCCTATATACAAGAATATAACTACTATAATACTGCTCCTATGTACAAGAATATAATTACTATAATACTGCCCCCTATGTACAAGAATATAACTACTATAATACTGCTCCTATGTACAAGAATATAACTACTATAATACTGCCCCTATGTACAAGAATATAACTGCTATAATACTGCCCCTATATACAAGAATATAACTACTATAATACTGCCCCCTATGTACAAGAATATAACTACTATAATACTGCTCCTATGTACAAGAATATAACTACTATAATACTGCCCCTATATACAAGAATATAACTACTATAATACTGCCCCCTATGTACAAGAAAATAACTACTATAATACTGCTCCTATATACAAGAATATAACTACTATAATACTGCTCCTATATACAAGAATATAACTACTATAATACTGCCCCTATATACAAGAATATAACTACTATAATACTGCTCCTATATACAAGAATATAACTACTATAATACTGCTCCTATATACAAGAATATAACTACTATAATACTGCCCCTATATACAAGAATATAACTACTATAATACTGCTCCTATGTACAAGAATATAATTACTATAATACTGCCCCCTATGTACAAGAATATAACTACTATAATACTGCTCCTATGTACAAGAATATAACTACTATAATACTGCCCCTATGTACAGGAATATAACTACTATAATACTGCCCCTATGTACAAGAATATAACTGCTATAATACTGCCCCTATATACAAGAATATAACTACTATAATACTGCCCCCTATATACAAGAATATAACTACTATAATACTGCCCCTATGTACAAGAATATAACTGCTATAATACTGCCCCCTATATACAAGAATATAACTATTATAATACTGCTCCTATATACAAGAATATAACTACTATAATACTGCCCCTATGTACAAGAATATAACTACTATAATACTGCTCCTATATACAAGAATATAACTACTATAATACTGCTTCCTATATACAAGAATATAACTACTATAATACTGCCCCCTATGTACAAGAATATAACTGCTATAATACTGCCCCTATGTACAAGAATATAACTACTATAATACTGCCCCTATGTACAAGAATATAACTACTATAATACTGCCCCTATGTACAAGAATATAACTACTATAATACTGCCCCTATGTACAAGAATATAACTACTATAATACTGCTTCCTATATACAAGGATATACCTATAATGCCGCCTCTCGGTGCACTGGACGTAGATGAGATAGGACACATGGATATTATATAATAAATATTGTATTTCCGGTTCTCCGCTGTGTACATGGGGCGGCGGTCTGTCAGCGGGCGGCGGTGCAGTCACCTGCTGTGTATATACAGAGCGGTGGTGTGGTGGGGTTGGCACGGGCGGGGGGCGTCAGTGCTTGTGCTCCCGCTCCGGTGTCATACAGAAGGGCTCCAGCCGCTCGTTCTCGGGCAGCATGGCGTTCAGCTTCTCCATCAGCGGCACGGTCTGGTCGATGCCCATCTGGATGCGGCGTAATATGGCGGACATCTCGTTCACCTTCTGGATCTGCTCGGCGTACTTGGCGAAGCGTTTCTGCCGCTCCTGCATGTGGCTGTAGAGCGTGTCCACCGAGCCGTCCATCTGCGGGACACAAGGTGACAGTCAGCAGGAGACGTGGCTGCGGGGGACACGGGGCCGGCCGCGCTCCACCACCTACCTCTTTGATGCGCTTCACCAGGGCGTTCTGGTCAAATGCCACGGCCTCGGCGCACTGGTGCAGGTGGTCCTGGTACCGGACGCACAGCTGCAGGACCTGGGGCGAGTCCAGTCTCTCCAGGCGGACATTGGTGGGGGAGGTCTGACCGCTGAGAAGACCTGGGGGAAGGGACAGAAGAGATGTGAACACAGAAAACTACTGCTCCCTGTTATCAGCCATTAATGCTCCATCAGAATGAGAATCCGCAGACTGCGGAGGAAGATAAAATACCAAGAGGTTGAGGGGCCGACGCTCTGCTCCCCGCCAGCACTGACGGAGTTAAACTGAAGCGCAGCCAACACTGAGGTCATCCAAACACAGGAGACGCCCCACCCCCAACTAATGGCTCCACCCCCAGGAGGGACAATGACATCACTCACACTGCAGACTGACCCCTGCACCATAAAAAACCACCCCACTCCTACATGATACACTTCAGTCACCTCCAGAGCTGCAGTCACTATTCTGCTGTCACATCGTGTCCTATCCTCCAGAGCTGCAGTCACTATTCTGCTGTCACATCGTGTCCTATCCTCCAGAGCTGCAGTCATTATTCTGCTGTCACATCGTGTCCTATCCTCCAGAGCTGCAGTCACTATTCTGCTGTCACATCGTGTCCTATCCTGCAGAGCTGCAGTCACTATTCTGCTGTCACATCGTGTCCTATCCTCCAGAGCTGCAGTCACTATTCTGCTGTCACATCGTGTCCTATCCTGCAGAGCTGCAGTCACTATTCTGCTGTCACATCGTGTCCTATCCTCCAGAGCTGCAGTCACTATTCTGCTGTCACATAGTGTCCTATCCTGCAGAGCTGCAGTCACTATTCTGCTGTCACATCGTGTCCTATCGTGCAGAGCTGCAGTCACTATTCTGCTGTCACATCGTGTCCTATCCTCCAGAGCTGCAGTCACTATTCTGCTGTCACATCGTGTCCTATCCTGCAGAGCTGCAGTCACTATTCTGCTGTCACATCGTGTCCTATCGTGCAGAGCTGCAGTCACTATTCTGCTGTCACATCGTGTCCTATCCTGCAGAGCTGCAGTCACTATTCTGCTGTCACATCGTGTCCTATCGTGCAGAGCTGCAGTCACTATTCTGCTGTCACATCGTGTCCTATCCTCCAGAGCTGCAGTCACTATTCTGCTGTCACATCGTGTCCTATCCTCCAGAGCTGCAGTCATTATTCTGCTGTCACATCGTGTCCTATCCTCCAGAGCTGCAGTCACTATTCTGCTGTCACATCGTATCCTATCCTCCAGAGCTGCAGTCACTATTCTGCTGTCACATAGTGTCCTGTCCTCCAGAGCTGCAGTCACTATTCTGCTGTCACATCGTGTCCTATCCTCCAGACCTGCACTCTATTCTGCTGTCACATCGTGTCCTATCCTCCAGAGCTGCAGTCACTATTCTGCTGTCACATCGTGTCCTATCCTCCAGAGCTGCACTCTCTATTCTGCTGTCACATCGTGTCTTATCCTCCAGAGCTGCAGTCACTATTCTGCTGTCACATCGTGTCTTATCCTCCAGAGCTGCAGTCACTATTCTGCTGTCACATCGTGTCTTATCCTCCAGAGCTGCAGTCACTATTCTGCTGTCACATAGTGTCTTATCCTCCAGAGCTGCAGTCACTGTTCTGCGGTTACATCATGTATCATCCTCCAGAGCTGCAGTCATTATTCTGCTGGTATATCAGGTCTTATCCTCAAGTCACCTCCAGAGCTGCAGTCAGATCTGTGGCTATTGCACTTCCCAGAGGTGGCGCTCGCTCTTGATGCATTGAATGTGGAGAGGTTTTGAGTCTGGTGTTTATGGCAGCAGCTCTGGATGTGACTGGAGGAGATCAGCAGCCGCCGGTGGTGAATGGCGCCGTGTCCTTGGCATCTTCCCGGCTGCACATCAAGGGGCAGAGTTGCTGCGTCCTCAGATTAGCGCTATGATCGGGTCGATCTGAAGAAAGTCGCGGCTCTGATCCATAACGTTAATTAACATCTCCGAGGAAAGACATCAGGACATCGCACCCCGGTCTGCAGGACGCGCGCCGCCACTTTAAGAGAAGTCACAGAGGAGCCAATAACAAAGGTGAAAGAAAATAACTAAGTGAACCCCCCCCCACCCCCAGGACTAAACGGCAGACAAGAGAAAAACGAGATCTCATAACATCCCTGCACATAACCCCGCCCATCACTGTAAAGAGAGCTGCAGTGTAAAGCACAGGGGACAGAGACTCGATCAGACGGGAGGTGGAATTCAGATTGCCACACACTCTGGAGCCGCTGATCATGGCGATGTCCAAATAGAGCAGAGCTGAAGTGTGCAGCAGGGGGGAGACACTGACTAAGTGACTAGGCCTCTAATGTACAATGAATAGAAATATAAAAGCAGCAGTCCTATGAAAATGCTCAGCGTAGAAAGGATTCTGACAAATCACAATGAAGTCACTGCCCAGCTATGTGAATAAGAGAAGACATGCAGGGTAAAGCATGGGGGAAGCCTTCAAGGGCTTATCTGCACTGAACAGAGACAAGTGGGGGCAATTCAGGGACAATATCAACTGTGCAGTTCGATATGTGCTATTATTCTCTGTTATCAGTTCAGGATGGGGTGCGGCCGATCATAGCACTCTTCAATAGGATAAAAGACAGGAAATGAAGACACTTTGCTGTCCCTCCCCCCCCCGTATCCCGATACCCCCCCCTCCCCCCACAATACCCCGATACCCCCCTTCCTCTACCTGGGTCTGATACCAACCACTGCTCCACTATTATAGGCTGCAGAATTCACACTTAGTGGATGTTTCTGGAGCTCTGTCGCCCCCTGCTGCTCACAGACACTATAACAAGGGAAGCCCAGAGCCTCCCACCCACCGCTCATCCTGCAGCAGCCCCCCTGTATATCCCTCTGTCATCCTGCAGCAGCCCCCTTGTATATCCCTCTCTCATCCTGCAGCAGCCCCCCTGTATATCCCTCTGTCATCCTGCAGCAGCCCCCCTGTATATCCCTCTGTCATCCTGCAGCAGCCCCCCTGTATATCCCTCTGTCATCCTGCAGGAGACCCCTGTATATCCCTCTGTCATCCTGCAGGAGACCCCTGTACAGCCCCCTCTCCCCCTGCAGCAACTCCCCTGTTTATCCTTCTGTCCTACTGCAGCAGCTCCCCTGTATACCCCCCATCCTCCTGCAGCACCCCCTGTATACCCCCCATCCTCCTGCAGCACCCCCTGTATATCCCCCTGTCCTCCTGTAGCAGCCCCCCCTGTATATCCCCCTGTCCTCCTGTAGCAGCCCCCCCTGTATATCCCCCTGTCCTCCTGTAGCAGCCCCCCCTGTCCTCCTGTAGCAGCCCCCCCCCCTGTATATCCCCCCTGTCCTCCTGTAGCAGCCCCCCCTGTATATCCCCCTGTCCTCCTGTAGCAGCCCCCCCTGTCCTCCTGTAGCAGCCCCCCCCCCCCCTGTATATCCCCCCTGTCCTCCTGTAGCAGCCCCCCTGTATATCCCCCCAGGCCTCCTGGAGCAGCCCCCCTGTATATCCCCCCCTGTCCTCCTGCAGCAGCCCCCTGTATACCCCCCATCCTACTGTAGCAGCCCCCCCTGTATATCCCCCCTGTCCTCCTGCAGCACCCCCCTATACACCCCCCTGTCCTGCAGCACCCCCCTATACACCCCCCTGTCCTGCAGCACCCCCCTATACACCCCCTGTATATCCCCCTGCAGCAGCCCCCCTGTATATCCCCCCTGTCCTTCTGCAGCAGCCCCCCCTGTATATCCCCCCTGTCCTCCTGCAGCAGCCCCCCCTGTATATCCCCCCTGTCCTCCTGCAGCACCCCCCCCTGTATATCCCCCCTGTCCTCCTGCAGCAGCCCCCCCTGTATATCCCCCCTGTCCTCCTGCAGCAGCCCCCCCTGTATATCCCCCCTGTCCTCCTGCAGCACCCCCCCCTGTATATCCCCCCTGTCCTGCAGTAGCCCCCCTATACACCCCCTGTATCGGCCGCCCCGGCACTGACCTTTCAGCAGGGGCTGGAATGTGGGGATCTCCTGCAGTTTGATCACCTCGGGGTCTTTGCTCACGTTGCGGAGACTCTGGGTCCCGGACGCCACCACCACAATGTCATCCATCCTGGCTCTCTGTTTGGCCGGGGAAGGATTCGCTGGAAGGAAACAGTAGCAGACATGACTCTCCTGCTTGCGGACGGTCTCCGGATCAGGCTGCACATACCGGGCGGCGCTCACTCACCGGAGCCGGCCTCTCCGTGCCTGACGTCCGGCTCCGAGCTCTGCTCCGCCCCCATGACTCCTGAAGATGAGTCCTCAGACGGCGCCTACAATAGAGAGAGATGAGCGGGGACACCGGGGACGTCACTGCCGGTCACATCCCGCGCCGCCTCCGGCCATTACCGCTGTACGGGGTCACACGGGCTCCGCTCCGCCGCCTCTAGTCCCGCAGCCCATCAGCCTCACATCCCATAGTCTCCGGACGTGTTACCCAGGTAACCGCCAGCACTGCCGGCTTCCGGCCGGTCACAAGTTCTATTTCCGGGTCAGCCCCGCCTACTACATTTTAACGCTGTGTGCGCTGGAAAGACAGAACAGCTCTGAGATGACAGGATATCAGAGTAATCAAAACACTATCATGGTACTGCCCCCTATAATAACACTATAATGGTACTGCCCCCCTATAATAACACTATAATGGTATTGCCCCCCTATAATAACACTATAATGGTATTGCCCCCCTATAATAACACTATAATGGTACTGCCCCCCCTATAATAACACTATAATGGTACTGCCCCCCTATAATAACACTATAATGGTATTGCCCCCCTATAATAACACTATAATGGTATTGCCCCCCTATAATAACACTATAATGGTACTGCCCCCCTATAATAACACTATAATGGTACTGCCCCCCCTATAATAACACTATAATGGTACTGCCCCCCTATAATAACACTATAATGGTACTGCCCCCCTATAATAACACTATAATGGTACTGCCCCCCCTATAATAACACTATAATGGTACTGCCCCCCTATAATAACACTATAATGGTACTGCCCCCCTATAATAACACTATAATGGTACTGCCCCCCTATAATAACACTATAATGGTACTGCCCCCCTATAATAACACTATAATGGTACTGCCCCCCTATAATAACACTATAATGGTATTGCCCCCCTATAATAACACTATAATGGTACTGCCCCCCTATAATAACACTATAATGGTATTGCCCCCCTATAATAACACTATAATGGTACTGCCCCCCTATAATAACACTATAATGGTACTGCCCCCCTATAATAACACTATAATGGTACTGCCCCCCTATAATAACACTATAATGGTATTGCCCCCCTATAATAACACTATAATGGTACTGCCCCCCTATAATAACACTATAATGGTATTGCCCCCCTATAATAACACTATAATGGTACTGCCCCCCTATAATAACACTATAATGGTATTGCCCCCCTATAATAACACTATAATGGTATTGCCCCCCTATAATAACACTATAATGGTACTTCCCCCCTATAATAACACTATAATGGTACTGCCCCCCTATAATAACACTATAATGGTACTGCGCCCCCCCTATAACAACACTATAATGGTACTGCCCCCCCCCCCTATAATAACACTATAATGGTACTGCCCCCCTATAATAACACTATAATGGTACTGCCCCCCCTATAATAACACTATAATGGTACTGCCCCCCCTATAATAACACTATAATGGTACTGCCCCCCCCCTATAACAACACTATAATGGTACTGCCCCCCCTATAATAACACTATAATGGTACTGCCCCCTATAATAACACTATAATGATACTGCCCCCCTATAATAACACTATAATGATACTGCCCCCCTATAATAACACTATAATGGTACTGCCCCCCTATAATAACACTATAATGGTACTGCCCCCCTATAATAACACTATAATGGTACTGCCCCCCTATAATAACACTATAATGATACTGCCCCCCTATAATAACACTATAATGGTACTGCCCCCCTATAATAACACTATAATGGTACTGCCCCCCTATAATAACACTATAATGGTACTGCGCCCCCCCTATAACAACACTATAATGGTACTGCCCCCCCTATAATAACACTATAATGGTACTCCCCCCCCTATAATAACACTATAATGGTACTGCCCCCCCCCCTATAACAACACTATAATGGTACTGCCCCCCCTATAATAACACTATAATGGTACTGCCCCCTATAATAACACTATAATGATACTGCCCCCCTATAATAACACTATAATGATACTGCCCCCCTATAATAACACTATAATGGTACTGCCCCCCTATAATAACACTATAATGGTACTGCCCCCCTATAATAACACTATAATGATACTGCCCCCCTATAATAACACTATAATGGTACTGCCCCCCTATAATAACACTATAATGGTACTGCCCCCCTATAATAACACTATAATGGTACCGCCCCCCCTATAATCTTCAATGACCTCACCACCCTGCAAAGCCGCCGCCCGACCACCGTGCGGAGCTGCCGGCCTACCTACACCCCACCTACTGTCTCCTCCCCATAATCCTATAGAATGTAAGCCCGCAAGGGCAGGGCCCTCTTCCCTCTGCACTAGTCTGTATACTGTAACTTGTACATGTATTCTGTATGTAACCCCTTCTCATGTACAGCACCATGGAATTAATGGTGCTCTATAAATAAATAATAATATAATAACACTATAATGGTACTGCCCCCTATAATAACACTATAATGGTACTGGCCCCCCTTTAATAAGACTGTAATGGTACTGCCCCCCTATAATAACACTATAATGGTACTGCCCCCCTATAACACTATAATGGTACTGCCCCCCTATAATTACACTATAATGGTACTGCCCCCTATAATAACACTATAATCGTACTGCCCCCCTATAATTACACTATAATGGTACTGCCCCCTATAATAACACTATAATGGTACTGCCCCCCCTATAATAACACTATAATGATACTGCCCCCCCTATAATAACACTATAATAGTACTGCCCCCCTTATAACACTATAATGGTACTGCCCCCTATAATTACACTATAATGGTACTGCCCCCTATAATAACACTATAATGGTACTGCCCCCTTTAATACCACTATAATGGTACTGTACCCCCTATAATAACACTATAATGGTACCACCACCCCCTATAATTACACTATAATGGTACTGCCCCCTATAATAACACTATAATGGTACTGCCCCACCTATAATAACACTATAATGGTACTGCCCCACCTATAATAACATTATAATGGTACTGTCCCCCCCTATAATAACACTTTAATGGTATCGCCCCCTTATAACACTATAATGGTACAGCTGTGATAGTGTGAGAGTGTATTAATGACCTATATTTACTGTGAATGCAAGATGCTCTTTTACGGTCCATGCATGCATTGTTGCTGACCACCCACAAGGGGCCGCTGTTTTGCATCTGCCTTTGACTGTTTGGTTACTATAGCAACAGCTCAACTGTTTTCGGCTGTGGACTTGGGACCCCGGAGGAGGTGCTGTATGTGAGCTGCAGGGAAAGCGAGAGGTGTGCGTAACAGAGAGGAGCCGCCGCAGAAACATTTAAGTAAATTGTGAGAGGAGTCGTGTTGGAGTTTGCTGCGGAGTACCGTAACGCCTGGGAGCAGCATCCTGTTCCGGAGACCGACATGCTTCCGGTGCTGTCTCTACTGTTTACCGGGAGAGGATCGTAAAGTCTGTATTTATGGCACCTGGACACCACAGTACCCGGGTACGGTAGGCTGTGCCCAGACAGTAATGCGGGCACGCAACACTTTGTTTTATTAGCAAAACACATATCTGTTCTGGGTAGGCCGACTATATAGACAATAAGACTTGCTGCCTCTGCACTGTCAAATTGTCACATACAGTTTAAATCCTAGAGGGACAGCGACACATGTTTGCATTGACTTTTGCTTTTCAAGATTTCCAGGACTGTGTTGCAGAGCTGTGTGGTTTGCATTCACACGGTTATCATCTGCGAGGCTTCAGCTAACAAGGGGATTCAGGGGGGTTATGGGTTTTGTCTATGTTTAGGTAGATAACTGGGAAGCTCTTGTGATGTGCCACTGGTAAGTCGTGTTCACACACACACACACACACGCACACGCACGCGCACGCACACGCACGCACGCGCACGCACGCGCACGCACGCACGCACGCACACGCACGCACGCACACACACGCACGCACACACACGCACGCACACACACGCACACGCGCGCACACACACGCACGCACACACACGCACGCACACACACACGCACACACACGCACACAATTACTGCTGCTACACAGAGGGATTACCAGGTAGTAGGCAACTGTTTAGACAACCCCTTGGTTAGGCAGAGGTTGGTGAGCAGGGGGTATAAATCGCCAGTACGAGTGGCGCAGCACAGGGGTGTAGGCTTTTGGACTTGTTAATAGATTGTTCTATTCTTTCTGTTTTATGCATGTTTTTTTTTGTTTTGGGAAAGTTAAACGATCATTTATCAACCCAACTGCTTAGAGTGCTTTTCCTAGTGCGTGGTTTTGCTGTATACTGGGGAGCCCACCCTGTACATGACTTACACAGCCCCCCTATAATAACACTATAATAGTACAGCCCTCTATAATAACAGTATAATGATACCGACCCCCCTATAATAACACTTTAATTGTACCACCCCCCTATAATAACATTATAATGGTACAGCCTCCCATAACACTATAATTGTACTGCACAACTAAAATAACAGTATAATGGTACAGCCCCCCCTATAACACTATAATGGTCTCTCCCCCCTATAATGTCGGCCCCTATACCTCTATAATCGTATGGCCCCTATATTTCCTGTCCCCTCTTTCCCCCTTTGTCTCTTTCCTGTACACGTTTTGAGGGTCTTTGGCCGATTCCTCAGGTTTTCACTTTGTAACCGAGATTGCGATCAGAGAACGAGCGCAGAACATGGAGACACTCGGTACACAACTCTGCGCCATCGCCGGCCGGCCGCAAGGGTCGAGCAGGCACGGGGCGGCCTCCGCACAGAGGATGGGTCAGGGGCGGAGACAAGGTAGCCACGCCCACTTTGTATTCATTCTTTTGTTACATTAGTAGCCATTGCATGAGGGAGGGGTGCTGGGGCTGACACCGGGCAGGGGTGTCAGGGCCATCTCCAGGGAGAGGGGTGTGCTGGGGCCATCTTCAGGGGAAAGGGGTGCCGCCTCCAGGGGGGCGGGGGTCCCGGGGCAGTCTCCAGGGGGCAGGGGTCCCGGGGCTGTCTCCAGGGGGCAGGGGTCCCGGGGCTGTCTCCAGGGGGCAGGGGTCCCGGGGCTGTCTCCAGGGGGCAGGGTTCCCGGGGCTGTCTCCAGGGGGCAGGGTTCCCGGGGCTGTCTCCAGGGGGCAGGGTGTCCGGGGCTGTCTCCAGGGGGCAGGGGTCCGGGGCAGTCTCCAGGGGGCAGGGGTCCCGGGGCAGTCTCCAGGGGGCAGGGGTCCCGGGGCCGTCTCCAGGGGGCAGGGGTCCCGGGGCCGTCTCCAGGGGGCAGGGGTCCCGGGGCCGTCTCCAGGTCGCGCTGGTGGTGACGCAGCCATGACGGGGACACTTACAGCTCGGGGAACGGACAGATTTACACTGAACACTTTATTTCGTCACACAATAAAGTTTCCGCCAACGATTCTGGGCGGCGGCTACAAAACAAATGGTAGGAGACAGGGACATCTTGGCGCACAGTCATTAATTAACTATTACCTTTCAGGAAGAGTTGTCATGTTGACGGGGAACGTATCTGAAGTACATAAATGTGGGGGAATATAAATACTCATGAGACCCCGGAGTCATCGGTGCTCCCCGTCCCGACAGCACTTGGTGCACAGTGAGTGCACACTCCACTGCTCTGAGCATGCACGACAGCGGCAGAGTCCGGAGAGCAGGAAAGTAGGCGGGCAATGAAAACATGGCGGCAGTCACTGGTCCTCGCTATATACAGATTATTATACTACAGTAATGATGGGGGAACCCGCGAGATTCCCCCGGTCAATGTCCGCTTCCTCTCCTCAGGGGATGCCGTCCTTCCTCTGGCAGCACTGCGATGGCGGCTCAGGGGATGCCGTCCTTCCTCTGGCAGCACTGCGATGGCGGCTCAGGGGATGCCGTCCTTCCTCTGGCAGCACTGCGATGGCGGCACCCCCCAGTCGTAGATGTAGGACAGCCGCAGCTTGACCTCCTCGCGGCACAGCCGCCCGTCCTTGGCCAGGCTCTGGTGCTTCTCCAGCATGTCCTCGATGCTTTGCTTGTGGGTGACCACGTACTTATTGTTGCAGCCTCTGGATTTGTATTCGGTATCAAACCGGGGGTCGTGGACCCTCCTGACGTCCAGCGGAGCCAGCCAGGCCCCCAGGGACACGTCCTCGCTCTGCCAGTGCGCCAGGTAGTCTTTGGTGAGGCTGAGGTAATGGACCAGGTCCCAGGAGAGGACGTAGCCCCCGCCCAGGGCGTAGGGCAGGTAGTAGTCACACAGGACCCAGGAGCTTTCCTTCCATTTCCCCAAAGATTTCACCCGGCCGCGGCCCGAGAAGAAGCCCCAGTAATAGCGCCGCGGCTCCTGGGCCTTCAGCTCGTCCAGTAAGATGTCCAGCCGAGCGAACGTGTCGTCATCGGCTTTCATCACAAACTTGTAGTCCACGTGGCGGTCCAGCCACGTGTACATGAGCAGCAGCTTGGCCGTCAGGTTTTCGTACGAGTCCCGGAGGTCGGGAAGGAGGAGGAGGTCGCCGTATCTCCGCTGCTCCATCTCCACCGAAGCCGCTTCCTCTTCACTCAGCCCTGCGCTCCCGATAACGAAGCGGCACCACAGCGCCCCCTTGTGCGAGGAGGCGGCGGACAGCCAGGTGCTGCGGATGATGCTGCGCCGCTCCGTGTACTTGGGCCCACTGGCAATTAGGACCGCCAAGAATGTGGAAACGCTCTTCTCCAGAACAGGGGGTCCATGGTGGCGGAAGGGAGGACCCTGCTGGTGAGGGAGACCCTGGGGAGGTCTCAGGGTCTCCGAGGTGCATTTAGCGAGGTACAGGAGTACAATAGCGAAACAGGACAGGGTGGCGAAACCCAGCGCCGTCTTATGGCGACACAGCAGCCGCAGCAGGTTCATGGCTAAGCTCGGTCACACAGGCGCCATCTGCTGCCCGTTACACTACATCACATGTTCAATGTACAAGTGGGCGGAGCTTCATTTCTGCATTATCCACCAAGCTGTATGAGTAAAGGGGCCGGACATCACTTGCTTGCAGCTCTTCAGGTGCCACTTCTCGGCCGTCGCCACCGTCCTTCTTCAGGCTGTAAGAGAAACACACGAGTGTGGGTAAAGAGGGAAGATCAACATCAGCAGAAAATGGCGACATTTAAGGAAATACGACGTTTCATTGATCGCACCGCACTGTCTGGTGTGAAGAATTAAAACTTCCCAACGTTCCATCTCTTAGTGCCCAAAACGGCCAAACTGGACCGGACCGTGCCTAAAATCCGAGCTAAAATCCGCCTCTCTCAGCTGCACAAAGCAAAGCACCAGCGCGTGCGCAATTTGCAGAGGATTCGGCTTGTGTGTGCAGGCGCCGCTCCACAGGGATGACGTCATCACTCGATGTGCAGCATCAAAGACTCCAGAGAGCGACCGAGGAGAAGAAGGAAACTGGCGCATGCGCTGCTCCTACCTGTGCCGCTGCTCCTACCCGTGCCGCTGCTCCTACCCGTGCCGCTGCTCCTACCCGTGCCGCTGCTCCTACCCGTGCCGCTGCTCCTACCCGTGCCGCTGCTCCTACCTGTGCCGCTGCTCCTACCCGTGCCGCTGCTCCTACCTGTGCCGCTGCTCCTACCTGTGCCGCTGCTCATACCTGTGTGCAGCTTGGATCTAAGCACTGCTTGGACCCGTGCCGCTGCTCCTACCCGTGCCTCTGCTCCTACGCCTGCTCCTACCTGTGCCGCTGCTCCTACCCGTGCTCCTACCTGTGCCGCTGCTCATACCTGTGTGCAGCTTGGATCTAAGCGCTGCTTGGACCCGTGCCGCTGCTCCTACCCGTGCCGCTGCTCCTACCCGTACCGCTGCTCCTACCCGTGCGTGCCGCTGCTCCTACCCCTGCTCCTACCCATGCGTGCCGCTGCTCCTACCCCTGCCGCTGCTCCTACCCCTGCTCCTACCCGTGCCGCTGCTCCTACCCCTGCTCCTACCCGTGCCGCTGCTCCTACCCCCGCTCCTACCCGTGCCGCTGCTCCTACGCCTGCTCCTACCCGTGCGTGCCGCTGCTCCTACCCCTGCCGCTGCTCCTACCCCTGCTCCTACACGTGTCACTGCTCCTACGCCTGCTCCTACCCGTGCGTGCCGCTGCTCCTACCTCTGCCGCTGCTCCTACCCGTGCCGCTGCTCCTACCCCTGCTCCTACCCCTGCTCCTACCCGTGCCGCTGCTCCTACCCCTGCTCCTACCCGTGCCGCTGCTCCTACCCCTGATCCTACCCGTGCACCTACCCGTGCCGCTGCTCCTACCCGTGCGTGCCGCTGCTCCTACCTCTGCTCCTACCCGTGCCGCTGCTCCTACCCCTGCTCCTACCCGTGCCGCTGCTCCTACCCGTGCCGCTGCTCCTACCCGTGCCGCTGCTCCTACCCGTGCCGCTGCTCCTACCTGTGCCGCTGCTCCTACCCCTGCTGCTGCAGGAAGATGGAAAAATCGAGACAAAACAAAATTACGTTTTTATTCGCTGCGTCTCCCCCCCAAAAATATAACAAAAAAAAAAAGGATCAAAACATCACACGTAATCTAGAATCACATTATATATAAATAATCTACAGCTCGGAACACAAAAACCGTCACCGCTCCAGAGAGGGGAAAAGAAAGTTACAGGTCTCTGAAAACAACAAAATCATCAGGTCACAATGACGTCTGTGGAAGGGTCCGGAATAGTATGAAGCAGATTCAGTGATCACTGGAAGAGCCGCGCCCCCAAAACTGCAGCTATCAGGAATGTAAGAAAGTGATGGATTAAGGAAACGGTGAGGAGGACGGGTGATGGCTGCAGCAGCGGTGAGGAGGACAGATGATGGTTGCAGCACTAGTGAGGAGGACGGGTGATGGCTGCAGCAGCGGTGAGGAGGACGGGTGATGGCTGCAGCAGCGGTGAGGAGGACGGGTGATGGCTGCAGCAGCGGTGAGGAGGACGGGTGATGGCTGCAGCACTAGTGAGGAGGACGGGTGATGGCTGCAGCACTGGTGAGGAGGACGGGTGATGGCTGCAGCACTGGTGAGGAGGACGGGTGATGGCTGCAGCAGCGGTGAGGAGGACGGGTGATGGCTGCAGCAGCGGTGAGGAGGACGGGTGATGGCTGCAGCACTAGTGAGGAGGACGGGTGATGGCTGCAGCACTAGTGAGGAGGACGGGTGATGGCTGCAGCACTAGTGAGGAGGACGGGTGATGGCTGCAGCACTAGTGAGGAGGACGGGTGATGGCTGCAGCACTAGTGAGGAGGACGGGTGATGGCTGCAGCACTAGTGAGGAGGACGGGTGATGGCTGCAGCAGCGGTGAGGAGGACGGGTGATGGCTGCAGCAGCGGTGAGGAGGACGGGTGATGGCTGCAGCAGCGGTGAGGAGGACGGGTGATGGCTGCAGCAGTGGTGAGGAGGACGGGTGATGGCTGCAGCACTGGTGAGGAGGACGGGTGATGGCTGCAGCACTAGTGAGGAGGACGGGTGATGGCTGCAGCACTAGTGAGGAGGACGGGTGATGGCTGCAGCACTAGTGAGGAGGACGGGTGATGGCTGCAGCACTGGTGAGGAGGACGGGTGATGGCTGCAGCACTGGTGAGGAGGACGGGTGATGGCTGCAGCACTGGTGAGGAGGACGGGTGATGGCTGCAGCACTGGTGAGGAGGACGGGTGATGGCTGCAGCACTGGTGAGGAGGACGGGTGATGGCTGCAGCACTGGTGAGGAGGACGGGTGATGGCTGCAGCACTGGTGAGGAGGACGGGTGATGGCTGCAGCACTGGTGAGGAGGACGGGTGATGGCTGCAGCACTGGTGAGGAGGACGGGTGATGGCTGCAGCACTGGTGAGGAGGACGGGTGATGGCTGCAGCACTGGTGAGGAGGACGGGTGATGGCTGCAGCACTGGTGAGGAGGACGGGTGATGGCTGCAGCACTGGTGAGGAGGACGGGTGATGGCTGCAGTTCTGGCGATCACTTGTCAGCTTTTATTTTTTTATTTTTGGAAAAAAACAAAAACAAACAAAACATCAGAGGGCGGCGTTATGAAGTGGGCGTGGCCAGCATACTGATAGTAAATGTGGCGCATTGTGTATCAGACATGCGCCATTCACTCCAGTATGAACAGGATTAATGCGGGCAATCCCCCTCCCCCATACGGCAGAGCGGCGCTGCAGGGAGGCTCCACAGCCCGGTGTGCACCGGCCGCTACAATCCCGCCCTCTGCACTGCGGCCGCTGCGGTACTTACCGGGATTCAGCAGAGAAGGAATAAAGCGCCGCTACCGGCAGCAACGTCACAGCGTCCTACATTTGAATGCGCATGCGCCGCTAGGACACATTGGTTATCAAGCAATGGGCGGGCAGTAAGCTGCACGCATGCGTACTGCGATAGGGAGAGGCCATGCTGAAGGAGCCCTGATTGTAAAAGGAGGCGGCCATCATGGGGAAGCCAAGAGCATTCTACAGAATACTGCAGGCCCTCAGTACGGGTGGAGCAGACTGCGGTGTCTCATATTCTCATATTACAGGTGGAGCAGACTGTGGTGTCTTATACTGTCACATTACAGGTGGAGCAGACTGTGGTGTCTTATACTGTCACATTACAGGTGGAGCAAACTGTGGTGTCTCATATTCTCACATCACAGGGGAGCAGACGTGGTGTTTTATAATCTCACATTACAGGTGGAGCAGACTCTGGTGTCTTATACTTTCACATTACAGGTGGAGCAGACTGTGGTGTCTTATACTTTCACATTACAGGTGGAGCAGACTGTGGTGTCTTATAGTCCCACAATACAGGTGGAGCATACTGGGGTGTCTTATAGTCCCACAATACAGGTGGAGCAGACTGTGGTGTCTTATAGTCCCACAATACAGGTGGAGCATACTGGGGTGTCTTATAGTCCCACAATACAGGTGGAGCAGACTGTGGTGTCTTATAGTCCCACAATACAGGTGGAGCATACTGGGGTGTCTTATAGTCCCACAATACAGGTGGAGCAGACTGTGGTGTCTTATAGTCCCACATTACAGGTGGAGCAGACTGTGGTGTCTTATAGTCCCACATCACAGGGGAGCAGACGTGGTGTTTTATAATCTCACATTACAGGTGGAGCAGACTCTGGTGTCTTATACTTTCACATTACAGGTGGAGCAGACTGTGGTGTCTTATACTTTCACATTACAGGTGGAGCAGACTGTGGTGTCTTATAGTCCCACAATACAGGTGGAGCATACTGGGGTGTCTTATAGTCCCACAATACAGGTGGAGCAGACTGTGGTGTCTTATAGTCCCACAATACAGGTGGAGCATACTGGGGTGTCTTATAGTCCCACAATACAGGTGGAGCAGACTGTGGTGTCTTATAGTCCCACATTACAGGTGGAGCAGACTGTGGTGTCTTATAGTCCCACATTACAGGTGGAGCAGACTGTGGTGTTTTATAGTCCCACATTACAGGTGGAGCAGACTGTGGTGTTTTATAGTCCCACATTACAGGTGGAGCAGACTGTGGTGTCTTATAGTCCCACATTACAGGTGGAGCAGACTGTGGTGTTTTATAGTCCCACATTACAGGTGGAGCAGACTGTGGTGCTTTATAGTCCCACATTACAGGTGGAGCAGACTGTGGTGTCTTATAGTCCCACATTACAGGTGGAGCAGACTGTGGTGTTTTATAGTCCCACATTACAGGTGCAGCAGACTGTGGTGTCTCATATTCTCTGATCACAGGTGGAGCAGACTGTGGTGTTTTATAGTCCCACATTACAGGTGGAGCAGAGTGTGATGTTTTATAGTCCCACATTACAGGTGGAGCAGACTGTGGTGTCTTATAGTCCCACATTACAGGTGGAGCACACAGTGGTGTCTTATACTGTCACATTACAGGTGGAGCAGACTGTGGTGTTTTATAGTCCCACATTACAGGTGGAGCAGACTGTGGTGTTTTATAGTCCCACATTACAGGTGGAGCAGACTGTGGTGCTTTATAGTCCCACATTACAGGTGGAGCAGACTGTGGTGCTTTATAGTCCCACATTACAGGTGGAGCAGACTGTGGTGCTTTATAGTCCCACATTACAGGTGGAGCAGACTGTGGTGTTTTATAGTCCCACATTACAGGTGGAGCAGACTGTGGTGCTTTATAGTCCCACATTACAGGTGGAGCAGACTGTGGTGCTTTATAGTCCCACATTACAGGTGGAGCAGACTGTGGTGTTTTATAGTCCCACATTACAGGTGGAGCAGACTGTGGTGTCTTATAGTCCCACATTACAGGTGGAGCACACAGTGGTGTCTTATACTGTCACATTACAGGTGGAGCAGACTGTGGTGTTTTATAGTCCCACATTACAGGTGGAGCAGACTGTGGTGTTTTATAGTCCCACATTACAGGTGGAGCAGACTGTGGTGCTTTATAGTCCCACATTACAGGTGGAGCAGACTGTGGTGCTTTATAGTCCCACATTACAGGTGGAGCAGACTGTGGTGTTTTATAGTCCCACATTACAGGTGGAGCAGACTGTGGTGTTTTATAGTCCCACATTACAGGTGGAGCAGACTGTGGTGTTTTATAGTCCCACATTACAGGTGGAGCATACTGGGGTGTCTTATAGTCCCACAATACAGGTGGAGCAGACTGTGGTGTCTTATAGTCCCACAATACAGGTGGAGCATACTGGGGTGTCTTATAGTCCCACAATACAGGTGGAGCAGACTGTGGTGTCTTATAGTCCCACATTACAGGTGGAGGAGACGAAGAAGAAACAGAGGACGGAAGCCGAGAGCGTTCAGCGCTTTACGCTGGTAGAGGATAGCGCTGCAGTTGTGCTGTGCCGCCGCTAGATGTCAGTGTGCGCAGGTTTCTGAGCGGTGACCGGGTGATTGTGCTGTCAGATGTCACCCGTAGAGCGATACTTCGGGGGGGAGGGGTTAACTCCATCAGGGAAACGACTCCTGCAGTAGGAATGAGACGCCGCTTTTATTCTGTGCTGCCCAGAACTACACGTGATCAACGAGCGTGAGAAAAGGAGCCCGAGGACACGACCGACCGGGAGGAGCGGGTCTTGTCCTGAGCGCGACCTTCCCTCCTGGTTTGCTGCTTCCGGTGACGCTCAGGAACATTCAGAAACCTGGAAAAAAGAAAAAAAAAAAGCAACAAAAATGAAGACACCGTCTTCAACCGCTTATTAGATGTTTATGCTCCGCCCCCTCTTCCGTCATTGGCTAGCTCTTGCTGCCAATGATGAATAAAATTAGGCAACCACGAATGAGCTGCAGGGGGCGGAGCGCAGACGTTTCATAGGGCACATGTCTTTCTCACCCAATAGAGCAGCGATGTGACAGCAGTGCTCATTTGCATGGCCGGGCTATAAATACGGCCGCTCTGGGAGGAGCAGGATCATTATTCTCTCTCCAGTGAAGAGATCTCTCCTCTCATCATGCCTGAACCCGCCAAGTCTGCGCCTGCGCCCAAGAAAGGCTCCAAGAAAGCCGTGACCAAGACTCAGAAGAAGGACGGCAAGAAGCGGAGGAGGAGCCGGAGGGAGAGCTATGCCATCTACGTGTACAAGGTGCTGAAGCAGGTGCACCCCGACACCGGCATCTCCTCCAAGGCCATGGGCATCATGAACTGCTTCGTCGGTGATATCTTCGAGCGCATCGCAGGGGAAGCCTCCCGCCTGGCGCACTACAACAAGCGCCACACCATCACCTCCCGGGAGATCCAGACCGCCGTGCGCCTGCTGCTGCCCGGAGAGCTGGCCAAGCACGCCGTGTCCGAGGGCACCAAGGCCGTCACCAAGTACACCAGCGCCAAGTGATCACCATTCACCACCACCGCTGCTCCACCCCACAAAGGCTCTTCTAAGAGCCACAACATTGTCTACAGCAGAGCTTTATACTGCATTACATGGGGGTTATACAGTATAATGTGCGGTATACAGGGGCCGCCACACTGTCTACAGCAGAGCTTTATACTGCATTACATGGGGGTTATACAGTGTAATGTGCGGTATACAGGGGCCGCCACACTGTCTACAGCAGAGCTTTATACTGCATTACATGGGGGTTATACAGTATAATGTGCGGTATACAGGGGCCGCCACACTGTCTACAGCAGAGCTTTATACTGCATTACATGGGGGTTATACAGTGTAATGTGCGGTATACAGGGGCCGCCACACTGTCTACAGCAGAGCTTTATACTGCATTACATGGGGGTTATACAGTGTAATCTGCGGTATACAGGGGCCGCCACACTGTCCACAGCAGAGCTTTATACTGATTACATGGGGGTTATACAGTATAATGTGCGGTATACAGGGGCCGCCACACTGTCTACAGCAGAGCTTTATACTGCATTACATGGGGGTTATACAGTGTAATGTGCGGTATACAGGGGCCGCCACACTGTCTACAGCAGAGCTTTATACTGATTACATGGGGGTTATACAGTGTAATGTGCGGTATACAGGGGCCGCCACACTGTCTACAGCAGAGCTTTATACTGATTACATGGGGGCTATACAGTGTAATGTGCGGTATACAGGGGCCGCCACACTGTCTACAGCAGAGCTTTATACTGATTACATGGGGGTTATACAGTATAATGTGCGGTATACAGGGGCCGCCACACTGTCTACAGCAGAGCTTTATACTGATTACATGGGGGTTATACAGTATAATGTGCGGTATACAGGGGCCGCCACACTGTCTACAGCAGAGCTTTATACTGATTACATGGGGGTTATACAGTATAATGTGCGGTATACAGGGGCCGCCACACTGTCTACAGCAGAGCTTTATACTGATTACATGGGGGTTATACAGTATAATGTGCGGTATACAGGGGCCGCCACACTGTCTACAGCAGAGCTTTATACTGCATTACATGGGGGTTATACAGTGTAATGTGCGGTATACAGGGGCCGCCACACTGTCTACAGCAGAGCTTTATACTGATTACATGGGGGTTATACAGTGTAATGTGCGGTATACAGGGGCCGCCACACTGTCTACAGCAGAGCTTTATACTGCATTACATGGGGGTTATACAGTATAATGTGCGGTATACAGGGGCCGCCACACTGTCTACAGCAGAGCTTTATACTGCATTACATGGGGGTTATACAGTGTAATGTGCGGTATACAGGGGCCGCCACACTGTCTACAGCAGAGCTTTATACTGCATTACATGGGGGTTATACAGTGTAATGTGCGGTATACAGGGGCCGCCACACTGTCTACAGCAGAGCTTTATACTGATTACATGGGGGTTATACAGTATAATGTGCGGTATACAGGGGCCGCCACACTGTCTACAGCAGAGCTTTATACTGCATTACATGGGGGTTATACAGTATAATGTGCGGTATACAGGGGCCGCCACACTGTCTACAGCAGAGCTTTATACTGCATTACATGGGGGTTATACAGTGTAATGTGTGGTATACAGGGGCCACCACACTGTCTACAGCAGAGCTTTATACTGATTACATGGGGGTTATACAGTGTAATGTGCGGTATACAGGGGCCGCCACACTGTCTACAGCAGAGCTTTATACTGATTACATGGGGGTTATACAGTATAATGTGCGGTATACAGGGGCCGCCACACTGTCTACAGCAGAGCTTTATACTGCATTACATGTGGGTTATACAGTATAATGTGCGGTATACAGGGGCCGCCACACTGTCTACAGCAGAGCTTTATACTGCATTACATGGGGATTATACAGTATAATGTGCGGTATACAGGGGCCGCCACACTGTCTACAGCAGAGCTTTATACTGATTACATGGGGGTTATACAGTGTAATGTGCGGTATACAGGGGCCGCCACACTGTCTACAGCAGAGCTTATACTGATTACATGGGGGGTTATACAGTGTAATGTGCGGTATACAGGGGCCGCCACACTGTCTACAGCAGAGCTTTATACTGATTACATGGGGGTTATACAGTGTAATGTGCGGTATACAGGGGCCGCCACACTGTCTACAGCAGAGCTTTATACTGCATTACATGGGGGTTATACAGTATAATGTGCGGTATACAGGGGCCGCCACACTGTCTACAGCAGAGCTTTATACTGATTACATGGGGGTTATACAGTGTAATGTGCGGTATACAGGGGCCGCCACACTGTCTACAGCAGAGCTTTATACTGCATTACATGGGGGTTATACAGTGTAATGTGCGGTATACAGGGGCCGCCACACTGTCTACAGCAGAGCTTTATACTGCATTACATGGGGGTTATACAGTATAATGTGCGGTATACAGGGGCCGCCACACTGTCTACAGCAGAGCTTTATACTGCATTACATGGGGGTTATACAGTGTAATGTGCGGTATACAGGTGCCACCACACTGTCTACAGCAGAGCTTTATACTGATTACATGGGGGTTATACAGTGTAATGTGCGGTATACAGGGGCCGCCACACTGTCTACAGCAGAGCTTTATACTGCATTACATGGGGGTTATACAGTGTAATGTGCGGTATACAGGGGCCGCCACACTGTCTACAGCAGAGCTTTATACTGATTACATGGGGGTTATACAGTGTAATGTGCGGTATACAGGGGCCGCCACACTGTCTACAGCAGAGCTTTATACTGCATTACATGGGGGTTATACAGTGTAATGTGCGGTATACAGGGGCCGCCACACTGTCTACAGCAGAGCTTTATACTGATTACATGGGGGTTATACAGTGTAATGTGCGGTATACAGGGGCCGCCACACTGTCTACAGCAGAGCTTTATACTGCATTACATGGGGGGTATACAGTATAATGTGCGGTATACAGGGGTCGCCACACTGTCTACAGCAGAGCTTATACTGCATTACATGGGGGTTATACAGTGTAATGTGCGGTATACAGGGGCCGCCACACTGTCTACAGCAGAGCTTTATACTGCATTACATGGGGGTTATACAGTGTAATGTGCGGTATACAGGGGCCGCCACACTGTCTACAGCAGAGCTTTATACTGCATTACATGGGGGTTATACAGTATAATGTGCGGTATACAGGGGCCGCCACACTGTCTACAGCAGAGCTTTATACTGCATTACATGGGGGTTATACAGTGTAATGTGCGGTATACAGGTGCCACCACACTGTCTACAGCAGAGCTTTATACTGATTACATGGGGGTTATACAGTGTAATGTGCGGTATACAGGGGCCGCCACACTGTCTACAGCAGAGCTTTATACTGATTACATGGGGGTTATACAGTGTAATGTGCGGTATACAGGGGCCGCCACACTGTCTACAGCAGAGCTTTATACTGATTACATGGGGGTTATACAGTGTAATGTGCGGTATACAGGGGCCGCCACACTGTCTACAGCAGAGCTTTATACTGCATTACATGGGGGTTATACAGTGTAATGTGCGGTATACAGGGGCCGCCACACTGTCTACAGCAGAGCTTTATACTGCATTACATGGGGGTTATACAGTATAATGTGCGGTATACAGGGGCCGCCACACTGTCTACAGCAGAGCTTTATACTGATTACATGGGGGTTATACAGTATAATGTGCGGTATACAGGGGCCGCCACACTGTCTACAGCAGAGCTTTATACTGATTACATGGGGGTTATACAGTGTAATGTGCGGTATACAGGGGCCGCCACACTGTCTACAGCAGAGCTTTATACTGATTACATGGGGGTTATACAGTATAATGTGCGGTATACAGGGGCCGCCACACTGTCTACAGCAGAGCTTTATACTGATTACATGGGGGTTATACAGTGTAATGTGCGGTATACAGGGGCCGCCACACTGTCTACAGCAGAGCTTATACTGATTACATGGGGGGTTATACAGTGTAATGTGCGGTATACAGGGGCCGCCACACTGTCTACAGCAGAGCTTTATACTGATTACATGGGGGTTATACAGTATAATGTGCGGTATACAGGGGCCACCACACTGTCTACAGCAGAGCTTTATACTGATTACATGGGGGTTATACAGTGTAATGTGCGGTATACAGGGGCCGCCACACTGTCTACAGCAGAGCTTTATACTGATTACATGGGGGTTATACAGTGTAATGTGCGGTATACAGGGGCCGCCACACTGTCTGCAGCAGAGCTTTATACTGCATTACATGGGGATTATACAGTGTAATGTGCGGTATACAGGGGCCGCCACACTGTCTACAGCAGAGCTTTATACTGCATTACATGGGGTTATACAGTATAATGTGCGGTATACAGGGGCCGCCACACTGTCTACAGCAGAGCTTTATACTGATTACATGGGAGTTATACAGTATAATGTGCGGTATACAGGGGCCGCCACACTGTCTACAGCAGAGCTTTATACTGATTACATGGGAGTTATACAGTATAATGTGCGGTATACAGGGGCCGCCACACTGTCTACAGCAGAGCTTTATACTGATTACATGGGGGTTATACAGTATAATGTGCGGTATACAGGGGCCGCCACACTGTCTACAGCAGAGCTTTATACTGATTACATGGGGGTTATACAGTGTAATGTGCGGTATACAGGGGCCGCCACACTGTCTACAGCAGAGCTTATACTGCATTACATGGGGGTTATACAGTGTAATGTGCGGTATACAGGGGCCGCCACACTGTCTACAGCAGAGCTTTATACTGCATTACATGGGGGTTATACAGTGTAATGTGCGGTATACAGGGGCCGCCACACTGTCTACAGCAGAGCTTTATACTGATTACATGGGGGTTATACAGTGTAATGTGCGGTATACAGGGGCCGCCACACTGTCTACAGCAGAGCTTTATACTGCATTACATGGGGGTTATACAGTGTAATGTGCGGTATACAGGGGCCGCCACACTGTCTACAGCAGAGCTTTATACTGATTACATGGGGGTTATACAGTGTAATGTGCGGTATACAGGGGCCGCCACATTGTCTACAGCAGAGCTTTATACTGCATTACATGGGGGTTATACAGTGTAATGTGCGGTATACAGGGGCCGCCACACTGTCTACAGCAGAGCTTTATACTGATTACATGGGGGTTATACAGTGTAATGTGCGGTATACAGGGGCCGCCACACTGTCTACAGCAGAGCTTATACTGCATTACATGGGGGTTATACAGTGTAATGTGCGGTATACAGGGGTCGCCACACTGTCTACAGCAGAGCTTTATACTGCATTACATGGGGGTTATACAGTATAATGTGCGGTATACAGGGGCTGCCACCCTGTCTACAGCAGAGCTTATACTGATTACATGGGGGTTATACAGTATAATGTGCGGTATACAGGGGCCGCCACACTGTCTACAGCAGAGCTTTATACTGCATTACATGGGGGTTATACAGTGTAATGTGCGGTATACAGGGGCCGCCACACTGTCTACAGCAGAGCTTATACTGATTACATGGGGGGTTATACAGTGTAATGTGCGGTATACAGGGGCCGCCACACTGTCTACACACAGAGCTTTATACTGCATTACATGGGGGGGATTGGTGGGTATACAGTGTTATAAGGATTATATTGCACTTTAATAAATTTCAAGAACAAGATGCGCTATTGTGTACACTGTTCCACTAAACTGTTTGCACTATATCGGGATATTGCACTATGTATACACCACTATGTCGGGATATAGCACCGCCTTCTGTATATTCTGCAGTCGGTCACTGTTGCTTTGTGGGTTTTGTTACCGTTTCCCCGGTTGTTTTCTAGTGATGGGGGAGGGGCTGTTTTCGGTGACATTTCTCTGGTGATGGGGGAGGGGCTGTTTTCGGTGACATTTCTCTGGTGATGGGGGAGGGGCTGTTTTCGGTGACATTTGCGCTTTGTCACTGATTTTCCTGGGATATTTCTCGTCCTGTGAACCCGGGCGGAGGCGTCTGATCAATGATCTATTTACAGGTCTGAATCCCACATTGTATCAGCGCTGGGATCTTGTGTCCTCCCCTCAGTGTAGATTGTCAGCTCTTATGAGCAGAGATGTATTTACTTGTGTCATTGTATTTTCTATATTTATATTTGAACCTCTGAATTGTGAAGCTGCGGAATGTGAGATGTGAGCACAAAGGAAGAAGCGGGAAATTCAAACTATCCAACAGCTCTGTGCTCAGCCAATCAGCAGAGGAAGGGGAGGAGTTAAAATGGAGATTTAGCAAAAATAAATAAATATCCCAGTAATCCGTTCTCCCTGCGCTTCTCTCCTTTTGTCTTTTTCTCGGATATAAATTGATGAATCGCCCGATCTGGAAACTGTGATGTCCCTGCGTGTCTCCGCTGTGATGTCCCCGTGTCTCCGCTGTGGACGCTGTGATGTCCCCGCGTGTCTCCGGTGTGGACGCTGTGGTGTCCCCGCGTGTCTCCGCTGTGGACGCTGTGATGTCCCCGTGTGTCTCCGCTGTGGACGCTGTGATGTCCCCGTGTGTCTCCGCTGTGGATGCTGTGATGTCCCCACGTGTCTCCGGTGTGGACGCTGCCACTAATCCGGAGCCTCCTGAGAGGAAAGAGACCGGCCGGCGACCCCGCGTGTCACACAGGAGGGGAAGAAGCGTGCAGATATTGAGCGGGAAGTTCAAATTCAGGTTTTAGCCAATCATCACTTTGCAACAAGTCTCTGGGCCGCCCACATGTTGCTTCGGGTTATAGGCTCCACTGTTAACCCTTTATCGGCCAAGTGATAAGACACGTATCGGGAGACATCACAGGCAGAGTATAGGGATCAGTTTACACTGCTGGAGCAGCCGATCTCGGGAGAGGAGCAGAATCTGTATAATCTCATATGACTGCATTACCCCCATTATAGCGCTGTATCCACAATCTATTCCTCATATAGTGTTTAGCAGACATGGCCGTATACGTCCTATATCCATATATTGCTTATTACTCCAGACGGTATTCTATCCTATACACTCCGCTGTGAAAAACTACACGAAGCGCCAAAACAGCGCTGAATATCCTTCCACCAGACTTCATCAGTAGTGATGAGCGAGCATGCTTGTCACTACTCGGTACTCGCACGAGTATCGCTGTACTCGGGCTGCTCGGCGGGGACCGAGTAATCTCGCGATACTCGTGCTGTACTCGTGGTCTTCATTTCTGCATGTTGGCGCTCTTTTGAGAGCCAGCCCTCATGCAGGGATTGGCTGGCAGACCACTGCAATGCCACAGCCCTGTTAGTTGTGGAATTGCAGTGATTGGCCGGCCCGCACAGTGTGACCGAGCCTTTATACCGGCGGGCGCGCTGTGCTCTGCTCACAACTATCCAGACAGTCAGTGCAGGGAGAGTGTCGCTGCTTCAGGGAAAGCTTTGCGGCCCTTTATAGTTAGTTCCGGAGCAGGGCTGCAAACAGTGTGACCAAAAGTCCTTCTCAGGACTATTCTAGTTGTATACAGGCAGGCAGGGTATAGCCAGGTCGGAGTACAGTAGCAGAGTCCTTCTCAGGACTATTGTTGCTATATACAGGCAGGGTATAGCCAGGTCGGAATACAGGCTAGTGACCAGAAGAGTCCTTGTCAGGACTATTGTAGCAGTATACAGGCAGGCAGGCAGGCAGGGTATATAGCCATTCCTAGTGGTGACCGTATACCAGCCTTCATCATATCTGGGGCTGGTGTACACAGTCTAAAACAGTCCAGATAGTGTCAGACTTCTCAGTAATTGTCGCTCCTAAAAACCAGTTAGGTTCTTATTGCGTCCGTGCTTGCATTTAAAAACCGCACGTGTGTGGCAGTCGGTGGCAGCGTCAGGCTCCATATTGTCCCTGGATAGAGACGTGCATGATGGCCTGTAAACATGAAGTGCCCATTGTAAGGAAGTGGGTCTATTGTAGTATAGCCCTTAGGCAGGGCAGCCAAAAATTTGGAGGCTCCACATTGTCCCTGGATAGAGATGTGCATGAGGGCCTCAAAACATTGTTCCCATTGCAAAGGAGCGGGTCTCCTGTCGTTGTAATGCCCATTCAGAAAGAATGGGCGAAAAAATTTACCATTGGGGGTATACCTGAAACAAAGGCCTAACTATTGTAACGGTCACCATGATGGCGCATGAGGAGAAGGAGGAGCAGTCCAGCGATTAGCCAAAGTCCAGAAGTGTGTTACCATGGGTGAGTGGAGGTACATGGCAAATTCCCGTTACAAACTTTAAATTCCGCTCTCATTTGCTGGTGGTGTGGTGAAGTCTGGCCCAATCCAACCCTTGTTCATCTTGATCAGAGTCAGCCTGTCAGCATTTTCAGTTGACAGACGGGTGCGTTTATCTGTAATGATTCCACCTGCGGCACTAAAAACACGCTCTGACAAAACGCTAGCGGCAGGGCAGGCCAGGACTTCCAAGGCGTAGAGAGCCAATTCATGCCACGTGTCCAGCTTGGATACACATTAATTGTAAGGCACAGAGGAATGTCGGAGTACAGTTGTTTGATCTGCAAGGTACTCCTTGAGCATCTGGCCAAACTTAGGATTTCTTGTGGCACTACCCCTCACCTCAGGGGCTGTGGTATGTGAGGGGCTGAGAAAACTGTCCCACATCTTAAAGACTGTTCCCCTACCTCTGGCGGATTGGACTTGTGCCCCTCTCGGCTGTACGCCTTGGTTGTCCACTGATTCCTGACCTATGCCGCTAGCGTTTTGTGAGGGGAATGCTTTGCCTACTTCCGTGACTATGGCCTTCTGGAACTGCTGCATTTTGCCTGACCTCTCCGCCTCGGGAATAAGTGACATAAAGTTCTCCTTTTAGCGTGGGTCTAACAGTGTTACCAACCAGTAATGATTGTCGGCCAAGATGTTCTTAACGCGAGGGTCACGAGACAGGCAGCTTACCATAAAGTCAGCCATGTGTGCCAGACTCTTAACAGCCAGAGGACAGGGTAGATGATGAGGAGGAGGAGGAGGAGGACAGCATGTTCAGTCATCGTGTTGGTCAGGATACTGAAGTGATTTCAGTATCCTGACCAACACGATGACTGAACATGCTGTCCTCCTCCTCCTCCTCCTCATCATCTACCCTGTCCTCTGGCCAGCCACGCTGAACCGAGGATATGACTGCATGTCATATCCTCAATTTGGCCGGAGAGTTGCTCCATGTCTTCATCCTCCTCCTCGTCATAGTCCTCCACTGCACGTTGTGATGAGACGAGGCTGGGCTGTGTGTTATCACCCACACCCACTACTGTTTCTTGCTCAAACTCATCGCGCTCCGCCTGCAATGCATCATGGTTGTTTTTTGAGCAGAGACCATTTTAGAAGGCAGAGAAGCGGTATGGTGACGCTAATAATGTCGTCATCGCCGCTCACCATCTTGGTGGAGTCCTCAAAGTTTTGGCGGATGGTGCATAGGTCGGACATCCATCTCCACTCCTCAGGTGTTATGTGTGGAGTTTGACCCATTTCCCGACGGCTTAGGTGATGCAGGTACTCAACAACTGCCCTCTTCTGCTCACATATCCTGACCAACTTGTGCAGAGTTGAATTCCAACGCGTGGGGACATCACACACCAGTCTGTGAGCCGGAAGATGCAAACGGCGTCTTAAGCCGGCAAGGCCGGCTGAAGCAGTAGGTGACTTTCGAAAATGTGCAGACAGGCGGCGAACTTTTACCAGCAGATCAGACAGCTCTGAGTATGACTTTAGAAACCGCTGAACCACGAGGTTGAGCACATGGGCCACGCATGGAACATGTGTCAGCTGGCCTCGCCTCAAAGCCGCCACCAGGTTCCGGCCATTGTCACACACGACCTTTCCTGGCTTTAGGTTCAGAGTTGTGAGCCAGTGATCTGCCTGCTGTTTCAGAGCTGTCCACACCTCTTCTGCATTGTGGGGTTTGTCACCTATGCAGATTAGCTTCAGCACTGCCTGTTGCCGCTTCGCCGAGGCAGTGCTGCAGTGCTTCTGTGTCGCCCTGGACAAGCCAGGGGCCACAGAGCACAACACTTAAACACCCCACACTCCCTGCAGGCATATCATAGTCAAAACACAAAATCCTTGTTGCCTTCCCCAGGGGCTGTTGTCCACACCAGGGGGTGGAGCCAGGCGGTTGGTCTCCACCCACCGAGGAGGAGGGAAAACACAGGCAGTGAGAGTTAAGCTAAGGAAGTGGAAGGAGGAAAGTAGTAGAGAGGAGAAAAGTGACAGCAAAGAGCCTGAAGTTGGTCCGGGTGTGTGGCCCGGACAGGACAGCAAGGTTGGCAGGATGTGGTGACCGTCTGCAGTGGAGGCCGATTGGAGTCTGCCGTAAGGACCGTGGACGGGTGGTGACCCGGCCGTACCGGACCGGTATACAAAGAGAAGCCAGCACCATTGGCAGAGGACTTTCGGATCCCGGCAAGGCTTGGTGTCGCCGTGAATTTGCCAAATCCGTTAGTGAAGGGGACCTCAGGGTTTCCAAACAGCCAAGTCCAGATAGAAGGCAACCGTCCAACCGTGAAGGGGAGACACCGCCACCGCCAAGGGCAACCGTCTCCCAGGGCCAGCGCCTGTGGGCAAAAGGGGCTCCTCCAGCCCATATCCAGGTCGGGGAGCGGGTTACCGTTGGGAAACCATCACTACCAACACTTAACTTAGGTGCAGGGAGAGACAGTCATCACTAACCTGCAGGGAGGAACAACCGCAGCCGTCCGAGGGACCCGTCCATCCAGCCACTTGTTTTACCGTGAACTGTGTCATCATCATTGGGCTGAGTGAGTACCTCCGTGCCGTGCGGCACAGCGCTGCCCCTGCGACCCTGCACCTCATCAGGCCCCGCAACCCGCCTGTCATCCATCTCTACCCCATCACCAGGCCCCGGGACAACCAACCCCCCTACCCACGGAGGGGAGAAATAACAACAAAGCTGCTCCCTGTCACAGGCTCCCGGGATCCCCGTCCAGAGCAGCGGTGGTGTCCACACAATCACCACAACCGTGGGTGGCGTCACGGACAATATCCCCAAAACCCAAACCACCCCTTTTCACTCACGGGCGAGTAGCGCCGCTCGAGTCCCCGGGATCCGGCCATCGCTCGAGCCAACGAGCAGCAGCAGCCGTAGAGCAGCGTCAGCCGGACCCGAGCAGTGGGAGAGCGCACCGTCCCCTCCTCCGCCCGCGACACTTCCAGCTTGGGACTGGTGTGGAGGGTAAAGTGGATCAGGATGCGCAGGAGGAGGAGGAGGCTGAGGAGCATGACATTCCGGAGCTGTAGAGTGTGGGTGAAACCCTGACTGAGGTAGGGCCTGCAAAACTTGGTGTGTGAAGGACGTGTTCCGTCCCTCGCTCAGACTGGGTCCCAGCTTGCACAATATTAACCCAGTGTGACGTCAACGAGATGTAGCGGCCTTGCCCACATGCACTTGTCCACGTGTCTGTGGTTAGGTGGACTTTGGCTGAAACAGCGTTGTTCAGGGCACGTGTGATGTTTTGTGACACGTGGTTATGCAATGCGGGGACGGCACACCGGGAGAAATAGTGGCGGCTGTGGACCGAGTAACGTGGGACAGCTGCCACCATCAGGTCGCGGAATGCTTCTGTCTCAACCAGCCTAAAAGGCAACATTTCCAGCGCAAGCAGTCGCGAAAAGTTAGCATTTAGAAGTGTGGCATGTGGGGCGTTGGCAGTGTATTTGCACCTGCGTTCAAAGTTTTGCTGAATGGATAACTGAACGCTGCGCTGGGACAAGGACGTGCTTGATGATGGTGTTATTTCTGCGTGGGTAACTGCAGGTGCATGGCCGGAGGAGGCTTGTTCGCAGGCAGCATGGACAGAGGATTGGCTCACATGCACAACCAGCGAAGACGTAGCAGTGACATCAGCAAGCACTGCTCCTCGACTCTGTTGTACTTCCCACAAAGTCGGGTGCTTGGCTGACATGTGCCTGATCATGCTGGTGGTGGTCAGGCTGCTAGTTTTGGTACCCCTGCTGATGCTGGCATGGCAGGTGTTGCAAATGGCCTTTTTAGAATCATCTGGAGCCAACTTAAAAAACTGCCAGTGTCAGAGTTCCGGGTTTTCCAGTTTTCTTTTGAAAGAGCTTGCCCTTTGTTAACATGGAGTTTTCTGTTCTGTTGCCCTACTTCCTGTCCATCTGTTTAAAAGCCGCCCCTAAAGCTTAGTCCAGTGCCTGAGTATACTGCTTCCTGTGTGCTCCTGCCCTGCAGCTTTTGGTTCCTGATTGTTATTCGGATCCTCTTGGAAAACAACCGACACCGACTCTGGACTTCATCTGGTATCATCTAGCTGTGCCCGGACTCCGTTTGCCGTCTTTGGTCGGCACTTCTGCCCGGTTCCTTCCGTTTAATACCACTCTGGACTCACATCACGTACGGACATTTTTGGACTTACCTATTGCCCTTTTGTGTCCCGGCTGCTGCGCATTTAGGGCTTCTGGGGTGATTGCCAGACAGTCCCTGTATAGGGATTCGCTCTTGGTGGTCTCCCTTGGGGAGTCCGGTGCGCGGTCCCGGGAATTCCCTTTCGCTCCGTCCCTGGAAGGTATTTCCTGTATTTATGTTCTACTGTGTTTTTGTTCCGTTTATGTACATATTTGCTGGTTGCATATTATAAATGTCTTGCACCAAGAACTCGTCTCTGGTTGTCATTGCCCTAACGCAATCGAAATCCTCAATACATACAATAGTATTACAGCCAGACTCGGGAAGACCTAACATTTGTACAGGCACCTTGTGTCGTCGTGTTGTTCCGGGGAACAGTTGCCTGACGTGTGCCTGTGGCCACCACTCTGCTTCTTACTGCCTGTTGGGATGCTACGCCTCCCTCCCCCTGTGCACTGCTGTCCTCGCTCTGCATATCCTCCTGCCAGGTTGGGTCAGTTACTGGATCATCCACCACGTCGTCTTCCTCTTCCGCACCCTGCTCCTCCTCCTGACTTCCTGACAATTGTGTCTCATCATCGTCCACCCCTTGTTGAGACACGTTGCCAACTTCGTGAGAACGTGGCTGCTCAAATATTTGGGCATCTGTACATACAATCTCGTCATGGCCCACTTCAACAGGAGCTGGCGAGAGGCCAGAATTTGTGAATGGAAACGTGAACGAACAGCTCTTCCGAGTGTCCAAGTGTGGGATCAGTAATGTCCGTGGACGTGTACTCGGCCTGGTGGTAGGAAGGAGGATCAGGTTCTGAAATGTGCGGTGCAGTATCACGGCTACTGACACTTGACCGTGTGGAAGACAGAGTGTTTGTGGTGGTGCCAATATGACTGGAAGCATTATCCACTATCCAACTAACAACCTGTTGACACTGGTCTTGGTTCAAGAGCGGTGTACTGCTGCGGTCCCCAAGAATTTGGGACAGGACGTGCGAGCGACTAGATGTGGCCCTTTGTTGTGGCGAAATTAGAGCTTGCACACAACCTCGGTCTCTGCCTGCACCACCATCACGTCCACTTCCTTGTTCGTTCACAACGCCCTTGCGCATTTTGCAATGCTGTGCTGATGTGTATTCACTAGACTTGTGCGTTATATCCAAGTTTGTGCAAATCGTGCACCTGTACGCTGCCACCGACAGGCACACACGTGCGGTTTTTAAATGCAAGCACGGAGGCACTAAGAACCTAACAGGTCTCTATCCAGGGACAACGTGGAGCCTCCCAATTTTTGGCTGCCCTGCCTAAGGGCTATACTACAATAGACCCACTTCCTTACAATGGGCACTTCAGGTTTACAGGCCCTCATGCACGTCTCTATCCAGGGACAACGTGGAGCCTCCCAATTTTTGGCTGCCCTGCCTAAGGGCTATACTACAATAGACCCACTTCCTTACAATGGGCACTTCAGGTTTACAGACCCTCATGCACGTCTGTATGCAGGGGCATTGGTGAACCTCACAATTTTGGACTGCCCTGGCAAAGGAAAATACTACAAAGACTCACTTCCTCAAAATGGGCACATTAGACTCAAGAGGCCTTCATGTACGTCTCTTCTCAGGGACATCGGAGTGCCACACAATGTTTTCACGTAAAATCTTTCATGTATTAATCTCAAAAAGTAACATACACCAGCTCTATCTCACTATTGGGTATGTGCCCTTAACATTTCCGCCATGAAAAATCATTTTGGGGTCATTTTGGAAGGTTTTCTGGTGAGTCCGTAAAAATGGCGTAAAACGCGGACAAAATTGTTCACAGCTGTGACTTTTCAGTGATAAATGCTTCAAGGGGTCTTCCCCATGCTGTTGCCATGTCATTTGAGCACTCTTCTGAGACTTTTGTGACATTTTTAGGGTTTCTCCATGCTGCCGGGGGGTCATTTCACAAAAATACTCGGGTCTCCCATAGGATAACATTGGGCTCGGTGCTCGGGCCGAGTACACGAGTATCTTGGGAGGCTCGGCCCGAGCTTCGAGCACCCGAGCTTTTTAGTACTCGCTCATCACTAATCAGGATGTCTTTCCTTCTGCTCTCCTCTGCTGTATTTACTGTACACATGGATATATGCACTACACAGTGCTGAAAACATTGTGCATAGTGCTTTATATACTGCACACACTGCTCTATTATTATGGACACTGTGAGGCAGTGACAGGGTTAATATTTGAAAACCGCTATGTGTCCCCCAGAATGTGTCTGGAAACCCCTGAGATTGCTATAGCTATTACTGGGAGTATAGCACAAAGGGTAACAGGGAGACAGATCCCTCCTCCCAGTCCAGGTTTTGTAGCAATCCTCATGTCCAGCATTTTAGTTTAACCCCTTCACCCCCGGCCACTAAAACACCCTAATGACCGGGCCATTTTTTGCAATTCTGACCAGTGTCACTTTGACAGGTTATAACTCTTGAACGCTTCAACGGATCCTGGCGATTCTGAGATTGTTTTTTCGTGACATATTGTACTTCATGTCAGTGGTAAATTTAGGCCGATATTTTTTGCGTTTATTTGTGAAAATTTAGGAAATTTGGCGAAAATTTTGAAAATTTCGCAATTTTCAAACTTTGAAAATTTATGCCCATAAATCTGTGAGATATGTCACACAAAATAGTTACTAAATAACATTTCCCACTTGTGTACTTTACATCAGCGCAATTTTCGAAACAAATTTTTTTTCCGTTAGGAAGTTAGAAGGGGTCAAAGGTCATCAGCAAATTCTCATTTTTCCAACAAAATTTACAAAATAATTTTTTTAGGGACCACATTACATTTGAGGTGACTTTGAGAGGCCTAGGTGACAGAAAATACCCAAAAGTGACCCCATTCTAAAAACTACACCCCTCACACTGCTCAAAACCACATCCAATAAGTTTATTAACCCTTTAGGTGCTTCACAGGAACCAAAGCAATGTGGAAGGAAAAAATGAAAATTTTACTTTTTAACACAAAAATGTTACTTTAGCCATAAAATTTTCATTTTTACAAGGGAGAAAAGAGAAAGTACACAATACAATTTATTGTGCATGTTCTCCTGAGTACGCTGATACCCCATATGTGGTAAAAATCAATTGTTTGGGCGCACGGCAGAGCTCGGAAGGGAAGGAGCGCCATTTGAATTTTTGAACGCAAAATTAGCTGCACTCATTAGCAGACGCCATGTCGGGTTTGAAGACCCCCTGAGGTGCCTAACCAATGGAGCTCCCCCACAAGTGACCCCATTTTGGAAACTAGAGCCCTCAAATAATTTTTCTAGATGTTTGGTGAGCACTTTGAACCCCTGGGGGCTTCACATAAGTTTATAGCGTTGAGCCGTGAAAAGAAAAAAAATTTTTTTTACCACAAAACGGTTGCTTCAACTAGGTAGCTTTTTTTTTCACAAGGGTAACAGGAAAAAATGCACCATAAAATGTATTGTGCATTTTCTCCTGAGTACGCAGATACCTCATATGTGGTGGAAATCAAATGTTTGGACACACAGCAGTGCTCGGAAGGCAAGGAGCGCCATTTGAATTTTTGAGTGCAAAATTAGCTGCACCTGTTAGCGGACGCCATGTCGGGTTTGAAGACCCCCTGAGGTGCCTAAACAATGGAGCTCCCCCACAAGTGACCCCATTTTGGAAACTAGAGCCCTCAAATAATTGTTCTAGATGTTTGGTGAGCACTTTGAACCCCTGGGGGCTTCACAGAAGTTTATAGCGTTGAGCCGTGAAAAGAAAAAAAATTTTTTTTACAACAAAACGGTTGCTTCAACTAGGTAGCTTTTTTTTTCACAAGGGTAACAGGAAAAAATGCACCATAAAATGTATTGTGCATTTTCTCCTGAATACGCAGATACCTCATATGTGGTGGAAATCAAATCTTTGGACACACGGCAGTGCTCGGAAGGCAAGGAGCGCCATTTGAATTTTTGAATGCAAAATTAGCTGCACTCATTAGCGGACGCCATGTCGGGTTTGAAGACCCCCTGAGGTGCCTAAACAATGGAGCTCCCCCACAAGTCACCCCATTTTGGAAACTAGAGCCCTCAAATAATTTTTCTAGATGTTTGGTGAGCACTTTGAACACTTGGGGGCTTCACAGAAGTTTATAGCGTTGAGCCGTGAAAAGAAAAAAAATTTTTTTTACCACAAAACGGTTGCTTCAACTAGGTAGCTTTTTTTTTCACAAGGCTATCAGGAAAAAATGCACCATAAAATGTATTGTGCATTTTCTCCTGAGTACGCAGATACCTCATATGTGGTGGAAAGTAATTGTTTGGGCGCATGGCGGGGCTCAGAAGAGAAGGAGCGCCATTTGACAGCAAAATTGGTTGGAATCATTAGCGGACGCCATGTCACGTTTGGAGACCCCCTATGGTGCCTAAACAGTGGAGCTCCCCCACAAGTGACACCATTTTGGAAACTAGAGCCCTCAAAAAATTTTTCTAGATGTTTGATGTGCACTTTGAACACCTGGGGGCTTCACAGAAGTTTATAGCGTTGAGCCGTGAAAAGAAAAATTTTTTTTTTTTACCACAAAACAGTTGCTTCAACTAGGTAGCTTTTTTTTTCACAAGGGTAACAGGAAAAAATGCACCATAAAATGTATTGTGCAATTTCTCCTGAGTACGCAGATACCTCATATGTGGTGGAAAGTAATTGTTTGGGCGCATGGCGGGGCTCAGAAGAGAAGGAGCGCCATTTGACAGCAAAATTGGTTTGAATCATTAGCGGACGCCATGTCACGTTTGGAGACCCCCTATGGTGCCTAAACAGTGGAGCTCCCCCACAAGTGACCCCATTTTGGAAACTAGAGCCCTCAAATAATTTTTCTAGATGTTTGATGTGCACTTTGAACACCTGGGGGCTTCACAGAAGTTTATAGCGTTGAGCCGTGAAAAGAAAAATTTTTTTTTTTTACCACAAAACGGTTGCTTCAACTAGGTAGCTTTTTTTTTCACAAGGGTAACAGGAAAAAATGCACCATAAAATGTATTGTGCATTTTCTCCTGAGTACGCAGATACCTCATATGTGGTGGAAATCAATTGTTTGAGCGCATGGCGGGGCTCAGAAGAGAAGGAGCGCCATTTGACTTTTCAAACGCACAGACGCAGTGCACTGATCGGCCGCTGCAGGACGCACGGTCGGATGCGATAAAAAAAAGCGTCGGGGATACGTAAAAAAAAAAAAAGTCACGCCAAAAATTGACCATGGATGCAGATCCGTTATGTGCATCCCTGATCAGCGCTTGGCGGGATGCACGGACGGATGCGATACAAAAAGCGTCGCAAATATGGAAAAAAGTCACGCCAAAAATTGACCATGGATGCCGATCCGTTATGTGCATCCCTGATCAGCGCTTGGCGGGACGCACGGATGGATGTGATACAAAAAGCGTCGGGGATACGGAAAAAAAAAAGTCACGCCAAAAATTGAGCAGGGATGCCGATCCGTTATCTGCATCCCTGATCAGCGCTTGGCGGGACGCACAGACGGATGCGATACAAAAAGCGTCGGGGATACGGAAAAAAAAGTCACGCCAAAAATTGAGCAGGGATGCCGATCCGTTATCTGCATCCCTGTTCAGCGCTTGGCGGGACGCACGGACGGATGCGATACAAAAAGCGTCGGGGATACGGAAAAAAAAAAAAAAGTCACGCCAAAAATTGAGCAGGGATGCCGATCCGTTATCTGCATCCCTGATCAGCGCTTGGCGGGACGCACGGACAGATGAGGTGTAAAAATGGACAGGGGATACGGAAAAAAAAAAAAAAAGTTATACTCACAGTACCCAGAGGACTAGCAGGAGGAACACTGACCAGAAGAGCTGCAGAGGAATAGATGGCAGAGAGATGGACAGCTTTACAGGAGCAGCAGGCAGATCAGCAGAATGCCCAGGAAGGACCCAGCGATGGACGCAGATGTGATCAGGCCGGTGAAGACAGGTAAGAGGACGTCGGGGGAGAGCAGAGGGGGAGAGGGGGGGGTGAGAGCAGAGGGGGGGTTGAGAGCAGAGGGGGGGGTGTGAGAGCAGAGGGGGGGGGGGTGAGAGCAGAGGGGGGGGGTGAGAGCAGAGGGGGAGACCGGAGAGGGAGCTGCAGAACAGAGATAATGGGGGAGGCAGTCAGATCGCGGGGGGAGCAGATCGGGATGTCGGGGGGGGGGGGGGGGGGTTGGGGGGAGCAGATCGCGGGGGGGGCACGGCAGGGGCTACCATGGCAGCGCGCAGGGGCACCACGGGAGCGCGCAGGGGCACCACGGGAGCGCGCACGGGCTGGCTGCAAAGTGAGCACAGTACTCACGTGCAGCAGCGGTGACAGCTAGGGCGGCGGCGGCGGCAGCAGCGGCGGTGGCGTGGTACCACAAGTACCAGCCACTGCACGCTGCAGACATGTTGGGGGAGGGCTCGCAGGCCAGCACAGGCCTGGGGAGGGCGGCCACGGGCAAATCACACCGCCCCACTGCACACTGATTGGAGCGATTGCGCGTCATAGCACGATCGCTCCAATCAGTGCTGCAGGGGCTGGGGGAGACATGTTTGAGGTCCACCTATGATATGCTGCAGCAGCTGCGGCATCTCATAGCTGGATCTCACAGGATCGCACTAATTCGGGCATTATTTTTGCCGAAATTAGTGCGATCGATGTGGTTGGCGGTTCAGATTTGAACAGCCAATCACATCGATCGTCGATAGGGGGTGGCGATGCCGCCCCCCCTAGGGTCAAGCAAAGGTCCCCTGCTGTAAGAAACAGCAGGGGACATCATTTGAAAGCCGTTGCTATGGCCACGGCAATCAAATGAAGTTTAGGCAGTAAAATTACGTCCCTGGTCGTTAAGTCACGTTAAAATAGGACGTAATTTTACTGCCCGCGGTCGTGAAGGGGTTAAATCTTACAGAGCACATCAGGGTGTGTCTCAGTTGAGAGCCAGGCTTGTTGAAGCTAACACATGCTGTGTGAGCGGAGCTGGCTCTGTGTGGAGTGAATGTGACACCCTGGACCCCAGGGATCACAGGTAATAACACCTACCACATACACACACACCCCCATCCCTTGTGAGGACACACCCATCACCCGAAAGGGAGACCTGATGCCTCCCTCAAGTCCAGTAGAGTACACCAGGTGGGTGGAGTCAGGCGGAAAGGCACGCCCACCGAGGAGACTACTGTCCTGAGGCAGGAAATACAAAGAGGGAGTTGTTAGACAGGGAGTGAAGTTTGGAGTGGTAGAGTGACAGGAGGTGTAGAGGAGCAGAGCTGTCAGGGACCCAGGTTGGAGCCTGGGATCCCCCTAACGTCAGGCAGACAAATGGTGGTGGCCGCCTGCAGGAATATCGGTATAGCGACCGGCGGAACCGTAGGGACCGGGCCAGGGTTGGAGCCCGCCGGCCCTGAACCCTAAAGCAGCTGGCCCAGTCTAGTGCTCAACTACAGCAGGCTTTTGCACAAACCAGTGCACAACAGCAACAGGCTAATGCTCAGCAGCAACAGGCTAATGCTCACCAGCAACAGGCTAATGCTCAGCAGCAACAGGCTAAGGCCCGTTTCACACGTCAGTGAAAAACACTGACGTTTTTCACTGGTGTGTAAAACATGCACATGTCCCTCCGTGTGCCATGAATTACGGCACATGTGGGTTGTCTAAGTGCAATCCGGGCTCCGTTCTCCGTGGCCTGTGATTGCACTTAGAAATCAACTCACCTGCGCCCGCTCCCACTCTCCATGGTGCTGATCGCTCCCGCGGTGCAGCATCCGGCCGGCGCTGACCCCCGCAGCAGCTTCTTCTGGGTCGGCTGTGTCGTGCATCATCAATATGCGCGACAGTAATGAGCCGGCTCCGAAGCAGCAGGCTGCACGGGCTGCAGAGAGCGCCGCTGAAGCCGGGTGAGTAAAAATGTTTTTTATTTTATATGCACGTTTTTTCTGGCACGTGTTTCACGGACCACACCACTGCGTGGTCCGTGGGACATCAGTGATGCAAGAAAAAAATGGACATGTCTCCGTGCGGCAATCACGGACACGCGTGAACGCTGCACGGAGACATGGTCAGTAAAACATCACTTCACGTGTGAGCAGACCCATTCATTATAATGGGTCTGCGTATGTCAGTGATTCTGGTACGTTTAAAAAAAAGCACAAACGTCCCAGAATCACTGACGTGTGAAAGGGGCCTAATGCTCAGCAGCAACAAGCTAATGTTCAGCAGCAACAAACCAATGCCCAGCTCCAGCGGGCGTTAGTTCAGCAACAGGAGACAAACAGCTTGCTGACTCAGCAGCTTGCAGCTCTGCGAGATGCACTCCCAGCGGTAACTCCAGGTCATCCAGCTCCTCCTTCGGCCCAGGACAGAGTAAGGGCGGCACTTACGAAGATGAGTGCAGAGGACGACCCAGAGTGCAGAGGGGAAAGATTGGGACATGTTATTGCCCTATTTAATGTTCGCTATCCGCGAGGTCCCACAATCTTCCACCGGGTTTTCGCCATTTGAGTTACTGTATGGCAGACATCCGCGGGGACTGATGGATATTGTTAAAGAAACTTGAGAACAGGAGCCCACCCCTCACAAAAGCACGGTTGAATACGTTATGGGTATGCAAGATCGTATCACGGCAGTAATGCCCATTGTTAAAGAGCATTTGCTGGATGCTCAGGCAGCCCAAAGTACTCAGTATAATAGAAAGGCCTCCATCAGGTCTTTTCAACCGGGGGATCGTGTCTTAGTCCTAATACCTACCGTAGAAAGTAAGTTCTTAGCCAAATGGCAAGGTCCCTATGAGATCCGGGAGAAGATAGGGGAAGTAAACTATAAGGTGTATCAACCAGGGAGAAGAAAACCAGAGCAAATCTACCATGTAATCCTGCTAAAGGCGTGGAAAGACAGGGAATGTATGGTGACTGACGTAACATTCGACCTAACCTCTTCAGGTGCCTTGACAACAACCAAGGAGGAGTCCCCTGATGATGAATTGGGAGTGAGGATAGGGGATTCTCTCTCAAAACAGGAGACACGGGAGTCTCGGAGGTTAGTGCAGCGGCGTGTTAGTGACGCTTAGTGCTGGCTCCCTGCACTCGTAGCCACAGTACACATCGGGTTAATAAGCAAACCTTTGCTTATTTACCCGATGTGTAATCCGGCTACGTGTGCAGGGAGCCGGCACTGGCAGCGTGAGAGCTGCGGACGCTAGTATCTAAGGTAAATATCGGGTAACCACAAAAACCGTGACTCAGCAGCGATCTCACTATGTGAGAAGTACCCCTAAGAGTGTCTTATGTAACTATATTGAGTATACAGCACTGCATGGAGGAATCGAGTGCTATAGGGGAGTATGGAATTTGTGTTCCAGCGCTATGTGGATGGTTTACAGCACAGATTAGGGGTAAAGGGCACTAGAGTATTTAGCGCTATCTGGCGATAACCAGCAGTATATGGGGGTATATTGTGCTGTGTACCTGTATAACATTCTGCAGCTCTTTATATTGAGGGGGAACTTGAACAGACAATGAAGCATCACAGAGGATCCCACAGTCTCACCAGTTACAGGAGGGACACGGATCCTGTTTTCAGGGCACAATCTAATGAAATGAGGGGCTCAATAGGTAGAACGCGCTCGTCCTGTACCGTCAGCCATAATTATAAATCAGGGATGTCTTATAAAGCTGCAGGAGCCATCATCAGCCGGGTGTAAATGCTTTTGCTGTTGGCTATTGAGTGCATGGAGGATGTGGAGACAAGAATAGGAAGAGCAGATTGTGAGGAAAGATTAGAGTTACATCAGTGAAGTGATCGTCCAGCGCGGCGCATTCCAGAAACCTGGCTCATCACGAGAGAAGTCTTGGAGGCTGAGGTGCGAGGTTTGCATTATTGAGGATGGGAGTCTTAGATCAGTTGCAAAACAGAGCATGGGTAGCGTGATGGATACTGTGCTGCCCCGAAAATAAGGCAGGGGCTTGTATTATTTTTTTTGTTTAATAAAATAGCCTAGGGCTTATTTTTAGGGGATGTCTAATATTTTCCCCATGAACAGCAACTCATATTTATATGTGATAAAGGAAATAAAAAAAAACCCATTCATTCAAATATGTTCATATTGCATTATGGAACATCAGCATAACTCTCCACACCCTGTGTGTAACTCATGTATCTATCTATATGTTATCTATCTTCCATTCACACACTGCACATAGCAGCTGATAAATTGTGAAATTTGACTCTTAACACCAGCAATTATTATTAATTATTATTATTATAGCGCCATTATTCCATGGTGTTTTACATGTGAGAAAGGAGTATACATACACAGGTACAATAATCATGAACATTTCAAGGCATAGACTGAAAGCTCGCGAGGGCTGACAGTCTACAGGGGATAAGTGAGGATATAGTAGATGAGCGTAGATCTGGTCCTGCAGTGCTATGGTGGACTGAGGGTTACCGCAGGTTGTAGGCTTGTTGAAGGAGGTGGGTCTTCGGGTTCCTTCTGAAGGTTTCCATGGTAGGAGAGAGTCTGATATGCTGGGGTAGAGCGTTCTAGGGTGTGGGGGAGGCACGGGAGAAATCTTATGTGAGATTGTGAAAGGAGGAGATAAGAGAGGAGGAGAGAAAGATCTTGTGAGGATCAAAGGTTGCGTGCAGGTAAGTATCGGGATACTAGGTCACAGATGTAAGGAGGAGACAGGTTGTGGATGGCTTTGTAGGTCATGGTTAGGGTTTTGAACTCGTTGGGCGATAGGAAGCCAATAAAGGGATTGGCAGAGAGGAGAGGTCAGGGAGTAGCGGGGGAAGAGGTGGATTAGTTGTTCAGCATATAATAGATTGTAGGGGTGCGACGCTGTTGAAGGGGAGGCCACAGAGCAGGAGGTTGCAGTAATCGAGGTGGGAGATACTAAGGTCATGGATGATTCTTGGTTAAGGAATGTGCAGCTTTGGGATATATTTTTGCTTTGGAGTCGGCAGGCGGTGGAAAGGGCTTGGATGTTCGGCTTGAAGGAGAGAGCAGCGTCCAGAGTTAGTCTGAGGCAGCGAGCACGTGGGACTGGGGAGAGTGAGCAGCCATTAACTCTGATGGATCGGTCAGGTGGGGGCTGAGACAGATGAGGGGGAAGATAATGAATTCTGTTTTTTCCATGTTCAGTTTTTGAAATTGAGCCGAAAAGAAGGATAAAATAGCAGAGAGACATTGTGGGATTGTGGTTAGTAAGGAGTAAGTATGGGCGAGCATGCTCGCAGGTACTCGGTGCTCGCCCATGCAGGAGCTGGTGAATAGTGGCACCGGGAACCAGGTGATCGGAGATCACCGTTGCTGTAGTAACCCGCTTGTTAGGCTACTATGGCAACAGTGACGTCACCGCTTACCAACCCGCAGTCTCTGCTCACTCATTGAGTGATTAGACAGCCCCGGGAGCAGAACTGTGGTTCCCCTGACATAATATAGTATCATAGTTTCTAAGGCTGAAGGGAGACCTTATGTCCATCCAGTCCGGCCTATTGTTAGTGCCGCTGTTCTGCAGGGTTGAACCCGTGGAAGGCAAAAACCCACAGAGTTTAAGCCAATTTTCTTCATAGGGAAAAAAAATATTTCCCGACTCCTAAGCTGGGTCTCCTCTCTACCTGTAATGTTATGCTATTCGTGACCTTCTATACTGTTGCTATTAAGAAAAGCCTCCGTTCCTCTTCATTCAGTGAGTGGCCATCGCCACTTCCTCAGGAGGAGACTTCCAGAGCCTCACTGCTCTTACCGGAAATTTCACCGCACTTGGATTTTTTTTCCCTTTTCCAGTACAATATGGGGCAGAATGAATGGCGTTATTCAAAAGTGCAACTCGTCCTGCAAAAATCAAGCCTCATTTGGCTGCACTGACAGAGAAAAAAAAGAGTTATGTCTCCTGGAGGAAAAAAAATGAAAATGTGAAATTGCTGGGGGCTGAGGAGTTAATATATCACCGCCAATCAAGTCCTAAGGAGCCTGGTTCTGAGACCGAAGTTGTCAAAAATATCCGGAGCCCACGTCACTTATTTATTTGTTCCTTATTGGTCCTGCTCTCACCCCCATTCTGCGTCTTTCTCAGCTCCCATTGACTTATATGGGGATCGGGGGTAAAGCTCAGGTTCTGATCTTATAGCTGCAGTCAGGCCGGACCCCGCGATCCCGCACTGCCCTGGATCCGCTCATTCCTAGAGTTCAAACGGATCACAAAACTCGGATTTCTTTTCCTTGAAAATGGCAGAAAGGAGGAAATATCGGAAAAGGAGGAGGATAATGAAGCCGCTTTTACCCCTGTGTAAGGATGTGGCCGGGGGGAATGTGGGATCCTCGGGGAATAATCAGCACAAGATACAATCACATTCACCTGAAAGTTACAGCAAATTGGGAAAGTCGGTTATAACCACTGAGCAACTTGTCTGACAACAGGCGCTGCCCGGGACATCACTGTCTCTCCAGGCTCCGTCTATAGCTTTCCCTGTCTGTCACTATTCTATTGAGTGACAAAGCCATGTGACCAATGCTCCGCCCCCTGCAGCTCATTGGTGTTTCCACAAGTCTCATTTCCATTTGTGACTTCAGATCCAGCCAATCTCAGGAAAGGAGGGCGGAGCTGCAGCTTATAAAAGACGCCGGAGCCGGCACATTCCGCACACAGGAGCTTTCTATCTACTGATACCTGAACCACAGCGATGTCTGGACGCGGCAAACAAGGCGGGAAGACCCGAGCTAAGGCCAAGACCCGCTCATCCCGGGCAGGACTGCAGTTCCCGGTCGGGCGTGTGCACAGGCTTCTCCGCAAGGGCAACTACGCCGAGAGGGTGGGCGCCGGCGCTCCGGTGTATCTGGCCGCTGTGCTGGAGTATCTGACCGCTGAGATCCTGGAATTGGCCGGTAATGCCGCCCGGGACAACAAGAAGACCCGCATCATCCCCCGGCACCTGCAGCTGGCCGTGCGCAATGACGAGGAGCTGAACAGGCTGCTGGGTGGGGTGACCATCGCCCAGGGAGGCGTCCTGCCCAACATCCAGGCCGTGCTGCTGCCCAAGAAGACGGAGAGCAGCAAGAAGGGCAAGTGACGCCGCTGACCCCGCACCCCACAACACAAAGGCTCTTCTAAGAGCCACCACCCCGTCCTCACAGGAGCTGGCCCCCGTCCTCACAGGAGCTGGCCCCCGTCCTCACAGGAGCCGCTGCCCCCGTCCTCACAGGAGCTGGCCCCCGTCCTCACAGGAGCTGGCCCCCGTCCTCACAGGAGCTGGCCCCCGTCCTCACAGGAGCTGGCCCCCGTCCTCACAGGAGCTGGCCCCCGTCCTCACAGGAGCTGGCCCCCGTCCTCACAGGAGCTGGCCCCCGTCCTCACAGGAGCCACCACCCCGTCCTCACAGGAGCTGGCCCCCGTCCTCACAGGAGCTGGCCCCCGTCCTCACAGGAGCTGGCCCCGTCCTCACAGGAGCTGACCCCCGTCCTCACAGGAGCTGACCCCGTCCTCAGGAGCTGGCCCCCGTCCTCACAGGAGCTGGCCCCCGTCCTCACAGGAGCTGGCCCCCGTCCTCACAGGCGCTGACCCCGTCCTCACAAGAGGCGGCCCCCGTCCTCACAGGAGCCGGCCCCCGTACTCACAGGAGCCGGCCCCCGTCCTCACAGGCGCTGACCCCGTCCTCACAAGAGCCGGCCCCCGTCCTCACAGGAGCTGATCCCCGTCCTCACAGGAGCTGATCCCCGTCCTCACAGGCGCTGACCCCGTCCTCACAAGAGCCGGCCCCCGTCCTCACAGGAGCTGATCCCCGTCCTCACAGGAGCTGGCCCCGTCCTCACAGGAGCTGGCCCAGTCCTCACAGGAGCCGATCCCCGTCCTCACAGGCGCTGACCCCGTCCTCACAGGAGCCGGCCCCCGTCCTCACAGGAGCTGATCCCCGTCCTCACAGGCGCTGACCCCGTCCTCACAGGCGCTGACCCCGTCCTCACAGGAGCTGGCGCCGCTCATCTATTGTGTCTGGATAATGCGCGAGTTTATGGAGGAATATAGTCAGGCCGTGTACTTTGTATTAGACGGGTGGAGCAGTGGGTAAAGGTGGCACTAATGGTTTATAACATGGTTCCTCTGCTCCGGTCCTTTATACACGATCCCCTCCCCCACCCTTCATATCTGTAGAGGGAGGCGCGGAGTCCGCCGCTGTTATGGTCTTTCTCCGGGGAGTTGGGGCAGGTGATGGGTGTCGGGCATAAGGTGGGTATAATGTGGGCAGATGCTGCTCCTCTGCCAGCGGCTCCTGATGCCCTCATTACCCATGTGCAGTGTGGCGCACGGACACTGCCGCTCACACTGGATCTATATACAATCACTGCAGACAATGTGTGATAGGAAATCCCATTACTGCATCTACACACATGAATTGTGAGCGGCGTCACTGCTGTATGGATATACGGGGGAATAATGGAGACGCTTGTGGATTCCTGAGATCCCATCAGCCACACGGCGCCTCCTGCGCTGCCCTGACCTCCTCTCTCCATACAGCAGCGGCGCCGCTCACACTTCATACACTCGGGGTTTGCAGACATCTTGGCTCTTCCAGAGGCGCTGGATTCTTCTGTGGACTGTGCGGGGATTGGACGTGTTCACACTCGCTGTATGCGGAGTCGCTGCTCAGTTCTCTTTATGCTGCACAGACCCCATTATAAGTCTCCATATAGCGCTGAATATAAAGCTACATAAGAGACATTCCCTCAGCCCCAGACCTCCCGCCTCACACCGCGGGCACCGAGAGCAGAGAGCGCGGGAAACTCAGCTACTGAGCGGGAATTTCAAATTCAGAGCTCAGCCAATCAGCGCATAGTACGATTCTGGCTCCGCCCACACAATTCTTACCACAGATGCTCGGTGTTAACACCTAAATACCCGTGATGAATCCAGTTGCCATTAGAGCAGAACAGAAATGTAAGACTGGAGGGATTACACCACTATGGAGAGAGTATAAGCGTCTCTACAGGGAGTATACAGTGGTGTATGGGAGGAGAACACAGCACTATATGGAGATATAAAGCTTTTATAGATAAGCAGAACAATATGACAGTTTACAGCAGTATATGGAAGTATACAGCACTATGGACGGTGTATAGGCACTGCATGGGGTATACTCTACTGTGTGGACGTATACACCACTATATGGAAGGATCCAATACTTTATAGATCTACAGCACATTATGGAGTATACAGTACAGCGGGGAGATTATTAGGCTGTCACATTTTAACGCATTTTTTTTCGGGGCCGCAATAGAGCTCAGCACCGCCATATAGCGCTGTATAACGTCCATACAGGGCTTTCTGCCCATCATAAAAGTGCTCTGCACCTCAATGTAATGCTATATACCTCCATATAATGCTGGATGCCCCCTAACAGTATAAATCACCATATAGTGCGGAATACAACCTATAGATTTAATCTTCACTCTGAGCCGCAGCCCTCCCGCCTGACACCGCGGATCTCACAGAACAAAGAGCGACAGAAAAGCAGCCAGTCAGGAATTATGCGATGCGCAGTTAATCAGCGCTAAGCAGGTCTCTGCCTCCGTCACCAGACCCTAACCGTTAACCCATTAGTGCCCGCGAGGTTTCCAGCCGCCCCTAAAGCAGCGCAGCCTGCAGTGATCGACCGCAGCGTTGATCTCCCGCCCCCCTCTGCAGCAGCTGTAGCTTTTTCTCAGAGACTGTGGGTGGCTCTTAAAAGAGTATAATGTGCGGTATACAGGGGCCGCCACACTGTCTACAGCAGAGCTTTATACTGATTACATGGGGGGTTATACAGTGTAATGTGCGGTATACAGGGGCCGCCACACTGTCTACAGCAGAGCTTATACTGCATTACATGGGGGTTATACAGTATAATGTGCGGTATACAGGGGCCACCACACTGTCTACAGCAGAGCTTTATACTGATTACATGGGGGTTATACAGTATAATGTGCGGTATACAGGGGCCGCCACACTGTCTACAGCAGAGCTTTATACTGATTACATGGGGGGTTATACAGTGTAATGTGCGGTATACAGGGGCCGCCACACTGTCTACAGCAGAGCTTTATACTGATTACATGGGGGTTATACAGTATAATGTGCGGTATACAGGGGCCGCCACACTGTCTACAGCAGAGCTTTATACTGCATTACATGGGGGTTATACAGTGTAATGTGCGGTATACAGGGGCCGCCACACTGTCTACAGCAGAGCTTTATACTGATTACATGGGGGGTTATACAGTGTAATGTGCGGTATACAGGGGCCGCCACACTGTCTACAGCAGAGCTTTATACTGATTACATGGGGGTTATACAGTATAATGTGCGGTATACAGGGGCCGCCACACTGTCTACAGCAGAGCTTTATACTGATTACATGGGGGTTATACAGTATAATGTGCGGTATACAGGGGCCGCCACACTGTCTACAGCAGAGCTTTATACTGATTACATGGGGGGTTATACAGTGTAATGTGCGGTATACAGGGGCCGCCACACTGTCTACAGCAGAGCTTTATACTGATTACATGGGGGTTATACAGTATAATGTGCGGTATACAGGGGCCGCCACACTGTCTACAGCAGAGCTTTATACTGATTACATGGGGGGTTATACAGTGTAATGTGCGGTATACAGGGGCCGCCACACTGTCTACAGCAGAGCTTTATACTGCATTACATGGGGGTTATACAGTATAATGTGCGGTATACAGGGGCCGCCACACTGTCTACAGCAGAGCTTTATACTGATTACATGGGGGGTTATACAGTGTAATGTGCGGTATACAGGGGCCGCCACACTGTCTACAGCAGAGCTTTATACTGATTACATGGGGGGTTATACAGTGTAATGTGCGGTATACAGGGGCCGCCACACTGTCTACAGCAGAGCTTTATACTGATTACATGGGGGGTTATACAGTGTAATGTGCGGTATACAGGGGCCGCCACACTGTCTACAGCAGAGCTTTATACTGATTACATGGGGGGTTATACAGTGTAATGTGCGGTATACAGGGGCCACCACACTGTCTACAGCAGAGCTTTATACTGATTACATGGGGGTTATACAGTGTAATGTGCGGTATACAGGGGCCACCACACTGTCTACAGCAGAGCTTTATACTGATTACATGGGGGGTATACAGTGTTAAAAGGATTATATTGCACTTCAATGAATTTCAAGAACAAGATGCGCTATTTAGTGTTAACTGTTCCACCTGGAGATGCACAGTATTGAGTACTAGTATGCACCACTATATCGGGATATAGCACTATGTATACAACATTATGTCGGGATATAGCACCGTCCCCTGTATATTCTGCTGGCGGTCACTGTTGCTTTGTGGGTTTTGTTACCGTTTCCCCGGTTGTTCTCTGGTGATGGGGGAGGGGCTGTTTTCGGTGACATTTGCGCTTTGTCGCTGATTTTCCTGGGATATTTCTCGTCCTGTGAACCCGGGCGGAGGCGTCTGATCAATGATCTATTTACAGGTCTGAATCCCACATTGTATCAGCGCTGGGATCTTGTGTCCTCCCCTCAGTGTAGATTGTCAGCTCTTATGAGCAGAGATGTCTTTACTTGTGTCATTGTATTTTCTATATTTATATTTGAACCTCTGAATTGTGAAGCTGCGGAATGTGAGATGTGAGCACAAAGGAAGAAGCGGGAAATTCAAACTATCCAACAGCTCTGTGCTCAGCCAATCAGCAGAGGAAGGGGAGGAGTTAAAATGGAGATTTAGAAAAAAAAATAAATTTCCCAGTATCCGTCCTCCCTGCGCTTCTCTCCTTTTTCTTTTTCTCGGATATAAATTGATGAATCGCCCGATCTGGAAACTGTAATGTCCCCGCGTGTCTCCGGTGTGGACCCTGTGATGTCCCCGCGTGTCTCCGGTGTGGACCCTGTGATGTCCCCGCGTGTTTCCAGTGTGGACCCTGTGATGTCCCCGCGTGTTTCCAGTGTGGACCCTGTGATGTCCCCGCGTGTTTCCAGTGTGGACGCTGTGATGTCCCCGCGTGTCTCCGGTGTGGACGCTGTGATGTCCCCGCGTGTCTCCAGTGTGGACGCTGTGATGTCCCCGCGTGTCTCCGGTGTGGACCCTGTGATGTCCCCGCGTGTCTCCGGTGTGGACGCTGCGATGTCCCCGCGTGTTTCCAGTGTGGACGCTGTGATGTCCCCGTGTGTCTCCGGTGTGGACGCTGTGATGTCCCCGCGTGTCTCCGGTGTGGACGCTGCGATGTCCCCGCGTGTTTCCAGTGTGGACGCTGTGATGTCCCCGCGTGTCTCCGCTGTGGACGCTGTGATGTCCCCGCGTGTCTCCGGTGGGGACGCTGTGATGTCCCCGCGTGTCTCCGGTGTGGACCCTGTGATGTCCCCGCGTGTCTCCGGTGGGGACGCTGTGATGTCCCCGCGTGTCTCCGGTGAGGACGCTGCCACTAATCCGGAGCCTCCTGAGAGGGAAGAGACCGGGCGGCGACCCCGCGTGTCACACAGGAGGGGGAGAAGCGCGCAGATATTGAGCGGGAAGTTCAAATTCAGGTTTTAGCCAATCATCACTTTTCAACAAGTCTCTGGCCCCGCCCACATGTTGCTTCGGGTTACAGGCTCCACTGTTAACCCTTTATCGGCCAAGTGATAAGACACGTATCGGGAGCCATCACAGGCAGAGTATAGGGATCAGTTTACACTGCTGGAGCAGCCGATCTCGGGAGAGGAGCGGGATCTGTATAATCTCATATGACTGCATTTCCCCCATTATAGCGCTCTATCTACAATCTATTCCTCATATAGTGTTTAGCAGACATGGCCGTATACGTCCTATATCCATATATTGCTTATTACTCCAGACGGTATTATAGCCTATACACCCCGCTGTGAAAAACTACAGGAAGCGCCAAAACTGCGCTGAATATCCTTCCACCAGACTTCATCAGCTCTCCTAATGAAGGCTGCCTGATGGCGCAACGCGTGGGTTTTTTCTGGGCCTCCCGACCCTTACACTGGACCCTCAGTAACTATAACCCTACTATGCTCAGGCTATGGTCTAGATTCATCTATAGCACGATTATCTGAGTACTAATGCACTCTATATAAGACACCGCCAGGTACCGACCCTTCTATATGTTTATCTACTCAATTCCTTATGCTGTGGGAGAGTTGCAGTATTTAACCCTTATTGGTGATTATAGGGACCCCTAGTTCAGAACTTTCTGTAACCATGCCGGGCTATTCAGGATGATCTTTGATTGCAAACTTATAACAAATAAAATCTTTGCACAACATAGATCCATGTCAGGTATCATTCATTTACTATATATAAGCTTGATGCCTTTTTTATGTACTATTTTCTTTGTGAACGTTGAATATCCTTCAAGTATTATTATACCTCCATACAGATCCAGATACCCTCCATCTACGAAGTGATGGTAGCCCGACAGTGACGTATATTATCCATCTAGTGCTTCTATACAGTGTTGTGCACCCTGTATAGTGCAGCTCCTCTCCATATAGCGCTGTGCACCCTGTATAGTGCAGAACCTCTCCATATAGCGCTGTGCACCCTGTATAGTGCAGAACCTCTCCATATAGCGCTGTGCACCCTGTATAGTGCAGAACCTCTCCATATAGCGCTGTGCACCCTGTATAGTGCAGAACCTCTCCATATAGCGCTGTACTCCCTCTATTCATCCGATCCGAGCCCAGCAGTCCCCAGCCCCTCCCCCGCAGCAGGAATTGCAGCTTCTCCTGAGCAGATGTGGGCGGCTCTGATAAGAGCCTTTGTGTTAGAATAGAGCGGAGCATAAGCATTAACCCCCGAAGCCGTAGAGAGTGCGGCCCTGGCGCTTCAGCGCGTACACCACGTCCATGGCGGTGACGGTCTTCCTCTTGGCCTCGGTGTAGGTGATGATGAGACTATACATTATTAGCTCCGCCCCTTCCGTGCTGATTGGCTGAGCGCAGAACTGTTAGTAATTTTGAATTTCCCGCTTATTCTCCCGATTTTTTCCAGCTTTTAACGAGATTATGTTAAATATATATATATATATTGTCACGCTCCCCGGGTCCTCATCCCCGCTCCCCGGCTCACCTGCCACGCTCCCCGCTCTCCAGCCTCCGGTGCCCGTCCTTCCCAGGCCCCCTGGTCTCCGATCCCGGCGCCCGACGGCTTCCCAGGCCCTGGCCGGCTCCCCTGCGTCCTCCTCGCAGCCTCCTTCCCTGGCTTCTGGCACCCGGGCGGCGCGCATGCGCATTAGGGCGCGCGCGCGGTCACTGACCCTTTCTTAAAGGGCCAGCGTCCATTAACAGGAAATGAGGCTAAACAGGTACAGGGTATAAAGGGGGTTATTGTCCAAGGGGGCGGGGCCTGATCTTCGTGTTTCCTAAGCTAGGAGTCAGGTCTCCTGGTGTTTCTGTGCATGTACTTACCTATCTCTCTCGTAGAGCCGTGCCTGCCTCGCCATCCAGTCCTGTCGTATCCCGAACGCTGTCCTTCTGCCATCCTGACAGTCCGCACCATCCCGGATCCCTGCGGTGACTCATCACCTCGCTCCAAAGGTTCCGGACCCCGCCTGACATCATCTTGGCTTCCGAACCAGAGCTGCGTCACCCGGACTACCACCAGTGACTCCGTGGTCCCAGGGACTTCTCCGTTATACTCCTGTGCACGGACTGTTCTGCTGTTTATAGTGCTCCAGCTACCGGACTCTTTACTACCATCTAGGAGTTCGGCCCAGTGGATCCACCTCCTGGGTCTGCCCGTCCACCTGGCCCTGACAGTAAGATCAGGCCATGGATCCCGCTGCAGCACTAGCAGCCGTACAGGAGGAACTCCAACGCCAGCGAGAGACTCAGACCCGCATGCTGCAATTTATGTCTTCTGTGGACGCCCGCCTGAACACGCTACAAGCGGCAGTCACGGCTTCAGCATCCCGGGCCTCCACTAGTCAAGCCACGGCTCCAGCTCCTGTGGCGACTTCTTCAGATACCACCAGACTTCGGTTGGCTTCACCACCCCGGTACGCCGGAGACCCCAAGACCTGCAGGGGATTCTTAAACCAATGCTCCCTCCATTTCACGCAGCTGCCGCATTTGTTTGCCTCCGACCAAGCCAAGGTCGCCTTCATCATGTCCCATCTAGAGGGTGAGGCACTGGCGTGGATGAACCCCTTGTGGGAGAAGGGGGATCCTGTGACCACGAACATCCAGGACTTCCTGCAGGCATTCCGTGGCACCTTCGATGAGCCCGGACGCGCCTCCGCGTCTGCTTCGTCTCTTCTCCGCTTACGTCAGGGGACTCTGACGGTGGGTCAATACGCGATCCGGTTTCGCACCCTGGCCTCAGAACTAGGGTGGAACAACGAGGCCCTAACCGCCGCCTTCTGGGAAGGACTCTCAGGGCGAATTAAAGACGAGCTGGCGGGTCGTGACGTACCGACCACCCTGGATGCCCTGATTGCCCTAGCGACTCGAGTGGACATTCGCTTTCAGGAGCGATCCAAGGAAGCGTCCCGTGAGAGACGTCCGGTACGGCATTCCCCTCCTCCGCAGAAACCCTCCGTACTTCAGTCATCAACAGCTGGGGCTCCCGTCCACGAGCCCATGCAGATCGACCGAGTGCGTCAGTCTGAACAACGTCGAGCAGAGCGGCTCGCCAAGGGTCTCTGCTTTTACTGCGGTGAGGGCACACACCTGCTACGCTCCTGTCCAGAGAGGCCGGGAAACTCCAAAGCCTAGGGTTGGTAGGAGAGGCCACCCTAGGTGCTGGGACTCTCTCTGACCCGGTTACATGGACAGTGCAAGTGACAACAGGAGAGACGCGGTTCACGGCTGATGCCTACCTCGATTCCGGGGCAGCAGGCAATTTCATCCAGCAGACCACGGTGGACAAGTACCGGGTGCCTGTTATTCCACTCGACAAGCCCCTAGTGATTGCCTCGGTGGATGGGAGACCCCTCTCTGACACCATCTCCTGGATCACCAGGCCGGTCGAACTGCGTATCGGTGCCCTTCACACCGAGAACATCGCTTTCTACGTCCTCCCACACATGTCCCACCAGATCCTGCTGGGACTTCCATGGTTGCGGACACACGAACCATCAGTCAGTTGGGGCACTGGCGAAATCACCCGATGGGGCTCTTCGTGTCATGAGAGGTGCCTAAAGTCCATACAACCCATCCGACGACCTCCGGTTCCAGAGAACCTACCGGGGCTGCCCTCGGCCTATTGGTCCTTTGCAGATGTTTTTGATAAAAAGGAATCCGAGGTACTGCCGCCACATCGTCCATACGATTGTGCCATCGACCTGCTCCCGGGAACAACACCACCACGAGGACGGATATATCCTTTATCTCCAGCCGAAACAAGGGCCATGTCTGCTTACATCTCAGAGAGCCTGGCAAGGGGGTTCATTCGGAGATCCTCCTCTCCTGCGGGAGCAGGCTTCTTCTTTGTCAAGAAGAAAGAGGGCGACTTACGCCCATGCATAGACTACCGGGGTTTGAATCAAATCACCGTAAAAAACAAGTACCCACTGCCGCTCATTCCCGAATTGTTTGACCGGCTTAGAGGAGCTCGTGTGTTCACCAAGCTGGATCTTCGGGGTGCTTACAATCTGGTCCGCATCCGCTCTGGTGACGAATGGAAAACCGCGTTCAATACGCGCGATGGACATTATGAATACTGCGTGATGCCCTTCGGCCTGTGTAACGCTCCTGCTGTCTTTCAAGAACTGGTGAACGACGTGTTCCGGGACCTTCTCTACATCTGTGTGGTAGTGTATCTAGATGACATCCTTGTCTTCTCTCCGGACCTCCAAACCCACAGAGAAAACGTACAGCTGGTTCTACAAAGACTGAGAGAATCGTCTGTACGCAAAGTATGAGAAGTGTGTCTTTGAGCAGTCTTCTCTCCCCTTCCTGGGGTACATCATCTCTGATACCGGACTGCAGATGGATCCCAAGAAGGTCTCCGCCATTCTCAACTGGCCTCCTCCTTCTGGACTGAAGGCAATCCAACGCTTCCTGGGATTCGCCAACTACTACCGCCAGTTTATCCCTCACTTCTCTGCCTTGACTGCTCCTCTCTCCGCCCTGACTAAGAAGGAGGCTAATCCAAAGGACTGGTCACCTGCGGCTGACGCCGCGTTTAGCTCTCTGAAGCGGGCATTTGCCTCCTCTCCTGTACTTCACCGTCCGGAGTTAAACCGCCAGTTCACCTTGGAGGTGGATGCCTCCTCCTCAGGAGCCGGAGCAGTGCTCATGCAAAAGTCCTCCTCCGGGAAGATGGTGACTTGCGGATTCTTCTCCAAGGGCTTCTCAGCGCCTGAACGCAACTACACCATCGGTGACCGAGAGCTCTTGGCAGTCAAACTGGCTTTGGAGGAATGGCGCTACCTCCTGGAAGGGGCAGTGTACCCCGTGATTATTTACACGGACCACAAGAACTTGGAATACCTGCGGTCCGCTCAGCGACTGAACCCACGGCAAGCCAGGTGGTCCCTATTCTTTGCCAGGTTTGATTTCCAGCTTCACTTCCGACCCGCGGACAAGAATGTACGTGCTGATGCCTTGTCCAGGTCTTTCATGCCCATGGAGCAGGAGGAAGAGACTACCCAACCCATCATTTGTCCTAGTAAAATCATTCCGGTGGCCCCTGTCACCCTGGCCCAGATACCGCCTGGGAAGACCTATGTCTCCGAGGTAGACAGAGAAAAAGTGTTACACTGGGGACATGCCTCGAAAACAGCCGGTCATGCTGGTCAGAAAAAGACATGGGGAGCGATTGTACGTCATTACTGGTGGCCATCCCTTCGCACGGACGTCGCTGCTTTTGTATCCGCCTGTACCTCTTGTGCCAGGAACAAGACGCCCAAACACCTCCCATATGGCCGTCTTCTGCCTCTGCCGATACCGTCAGTTCCATGGCAACACATAGCAATGGACTTTATTACGGACTTGCCATTGTCCTCCGGACACACAGTCATATGGGTCGTGGTGGACCGGTTCTCTAAAATGGCCCATTTCGTCCCTATGGCTGGACTGCCCTCTGCTCAGGAACTCGCGGACGCCTATATACAACACATCTTCCGCTTGCATGGCTTTCCATTACACATCGTATCCGACAGAGGAACTCAGTTCACCTCCCGCTTCTGGAGGGCTCTCTGTAACCATCTGGGAGTGACTCTGGACTTTTCATCTGCATACCATCCTCAGTCTAATGGCCAGGTAGAGAGGGTCAATCAAATCTTGACCTCTTTCTTACGTCACTATGTTAACGCCCATCACGACGACTGGTCCGCTCTTCTTCCCTGGGCTGAATTCTCCCACAACCACCACGTCAGTGAGTCCTCCTCCAGCTCTCCCTTCCATGTCATTTACGGACTTCAGCCTTCCATCCCATTGCCTGTATCTCCTTCTTCGGATGTCCCTGCTGCAGATACAGTAGCCCGTGACTTTGCAACTATTTGGGACTCTGTCAAAGCGTCCCTTGGGCGTGCTTCCCTGCGGATGAAAAGACACGCTGACAAGAAACGTCTGGACCCTCCGTGTTTCTCTCCTGGAGATCTCGTCTGGCTTGCTTCCCAGTACGTCCGCCTGAAGATACCATCATACAAGCTGGGTCCTCGCTACATTGGGCCGTTTAAAGTCCTCAACAAGATCAATGAGGTCTCCTACAAGCTACAGCTCCCGGCCACGATGAGGATACCCAACTCATTCCACGTCTCCCTGCTCAAGCCGGTTGTCCTTGGTCCCTTCTCCGCTGCTGCCAGTCCGGCTCCTCCACCTATTGCCGAGGACGACATCTATGCGGTAAGGGATATCGTGGCCATGAAGACCGTACGAGGTCGACAGTTCTTCCTGGTGGACTGGGAAGGGTATGGTCCTGAGGATAGGTCCTGGGAGCCCAGGGAGAACGTGGGCACTCCTCTGATCCGTGCCTTCATGTCCCGGTTGCGGGGAGGGGGGCGTGGGGGGGGGGGGGGGTACTGTCACGCTCCCCGGGTCCTCACCCCCGCTCCCCGGCTCACCTGCCACGCTCCCCGCTCTCCAGCCTCCGGTGCCCGTCCTTCCCAGGTCCCCTGGTCCCCGATCCCGGCGCCCGACTGCTTCCCAGGTCCTGGCCGGCTCCCCTGCGTCCTCCTCGCAGCCTCCTTCCCTGGCTTCTGGCACCCGGGCGGCGCGCATGCGCATTAGGGCGCGCGCGCGGTCACTGACCCTTTCTTAAAGGGCCAGCGTCCATTAACAGGAAATGAGGCTAAACAGGTACAGGGTATAAAGGGGGTTATTGTCCAAGGGGGCGGGGCCTGATCTTCGTGTTTCCTAAGCTAGGAGTCAGGTCTCCTGGTGTTTCTGTGCATGTACTTACCTATCTCTCTCGTAGAGCCGTGCCTGCCTCGCCATCCAGTCCTGTCGTATCCCGAACCCCGAACGCTGTCCATCTGCCATCCTGACAGTCCGCACCATCCCGGATCCCTGCGGTGACTCATCACCTCGCTCCAAAGGTTCCGGACCCCGCCTGACATCATCTCGGCTTCCGAACCAGAGCTGCGTCACCCGGACTACCACCAGTGACTCCGTGGTCCCAGGGACTTCTCCGCTATACTCGTGTGCACGGACTGTTCTGCTGTTTATAGTGCTCCAGCTACCGGACTCTTTACTACCATCTAGGAGTTCGGCCCAGTGGATCCACCTCCTGGGTCTGCCCGTCCACCTGGCAGTGACATATATATACACAACATTCAATACAGTAAACCCCATATACTGCTGTATGCCTCCATATAGTGCTCTATACCTTCATATAGTGCCGTATAACCCAATATTATTCTGAATATCTTCATATACTATTATATAACCCCCATATAGTACCATAAAGCTCCATATTAATGCTGTACACTCACATATGGTGCTGTATACCTCCATATACTGCTGTATACCTCCATATACTGCTGTATAGCCCAATATTATTCTGAATATCTCCTTATACTATTATATAACCCCCATATAGTGCCATAAAGCCCCATAGTAATGCTGTACACTCCCATATGGTGCTGTATACCTGCATAAAGTGGCATATACATACAACATATTGCTTTATACCCCCATATTGTGCTGTATAATCGTAATCCATAGAGTGCACTATACTTCCCATATTGTGGCGCCGGTCACTGCGGAGCGGGAGCAGAGTGCCGGGTCCCGGGTGCACGGCGCCGTGTAGGCTGCGGACCCCGGCACCAAGTAGAAGTGAGCGGAGTGTTTTTAGCCGCTGATGATGATAGAATTGGCCGCGTTTTCCTGTGATTGTTGGTGCGGATCAGAGCCGGAATATTCTCCCCACACAATGTAGCGCTGCAAGAACCTCTCCAATCATCCTCTCATACGTGTCAATGGCCAAAAAAAGAAAATGTTCTGTCTCTGGGAAGAAATCAACAGAAACAGAGACTGGAAATGTCACCAGTGATTGTTTTTTGCTTCCGGTCATTCATAGAAACGGTCATCAATTCATTATAGTAAAACTGGAGGAAAAGGGGTTAATCGCTGCCGATCTGAAGAAAGTGTGAGACCGAAGATCCGAGGAAGAACTTGTAGTTTGATGTCAGCGAGATTTGAAGTCAATGAGATACTTCTTCCGGACAAACTCCTGCCCCATACACTGCACACTGGATATAACACTGCACACTGGATATAGAGGACAGGTCGCCCCGCATCGTACAATCAGCTTCCGGCACGATACAGATTGTGGTAACGAAACCTGTGATGGTGACAGGTGCCGGGAGGAGAAGGAACGAGCTCCCGCCGCAGAAGCCCCGAGATAAGCAGATCAGGAGGACGGTGGGAGATCCGGGGCTCCTTCCTGTCGCCTCCGCCAATGACAATGACAAGGGGCGGAACTTCACGCGGCTCAAGCAGGGCCTGTGTGCAGTGTCAACCAATAAGAGATCAGGACAGTCAGCCAATCAGCGCGCAGGGTGACTGTATATATAGGAGGCGCCGAAGGCTCTGTCCTCAGTGTTCTCTCTCTAGGATATCTTATATTTTCAATACGCATTCATCACAGGATGGCAGAGACCGCGCCCGCCGCTCCTTCTCCTCCCGCCGAACCGGCCGCCAAATCCAAGAAGGCGCCAAAGAAATCCGCCGCAGGAGGCGCCAAGAAAAGCAGCAAATCCTCCGGTCCCAGCGCCTCCGATCTGCTGGTGAAAGCCGTGTCCGCCTCCAAGGAGCGCAGTGGGGTGTCTCTGGCCACCCTGAAGAAGGCTGTGGCCGCCGAAGGATACGATGTGGAGAAGAATAACAGCCGCCTGAAGCTAGCCATCAAGGCTCTGGTCACTAAGGGCACCCTGCTCCAGGTGAAGGGCAGCGGCGCCTCCGGGTCCTTCAAGCTCAACAAGGAGACTAAAGCCAAGGCAGCCACGAAGAAGCCGGCGGCCAAGCCCAAGAAGCCGGCAGCCAAGAAAGCGGCCAAATCCCCGAAGAAGCCCAAGAAGGCTCCGGCCGCCGCCAAGAAGAGCCCGAAAAAGGCCAAGAAGCCCGCAGCAGCCGCGGCCAAGAAAGCCGCAAAGAGCCCCAAGAAACCGAAGGCCGCTCCGAAGCCCAAGAAAGTGACGAAGAGTCCGGCTAAGAAGGCGGCAAAACCCAAAGCCAAGAGTCCGGCTAAGAAGGCGGCTAAAGCCAAGAAGCCCGCGTCCAAGAAATAAGCAGCAGCCGCTCTGTCCTCATAACACAAAGGCTCTTCTCAGAGCCACCACCTTGTCCTGCAGAGCTGTATGATCAGTGCCACCACCTTGTCCTGCAGAGCTGTATGATCAGTGCCACCACCTTGTCCTGCAGAGCTGTATGATCAGTGCCACCACCTTGTCCTGCAGGGCTGTATGATCAGTGCCACCACCTTGTCCTGCAGAGCTGTATGATCAGTGTCACCACCTTGTCCTGCAGAGCTGTATGATCAGTGCCACCACCTTGTCCTGCAGAGCTGTATGATCAGTGTCACACCTTGTCCTGCAGAGCTATATGATCAGTGCCACCACCTTGTCCTGCAGGGCTGTATGATCAGTGCCACCACCTTGTCCTGCAGAGCTGTATGATCAGTGTCACCACCTTGTCCTGCAGAGCTGTATGATCAGTGCCACCACCTTGTCCTGCAGAGCTGTATGATCAGTGTCACCACCTTGTCCTGCAGAGCTGTATGATCAGTGCCACCACCTTGTCCTGCAGAGCTGTATGATCAGTGTCACGCCTTGTCCTGCAGAGCTATATGATCAGTGCCACCACCTTGTCCTGCAGGGCTGTATGATCAGTGCCACCACCTTGTCCTGCAGAGCTGTATGATCAGTGTCACCACCTTGTCCTGCAGAGCTGTATGATCAGTGTCACCACCTTGTCCTGCAGAGCTGTGTGATCAGAGCCACCACCTTGTCCTGTAGAGCTGTATGATCAGTGTCACCACCTTGTCCTGCAGAGCTGTATGATCAGTGTCACCACCTCGTCCTGCAGAGCTGTATGATCAGTATCACCACCTTGTCCTGCAGAGCTGTATGATCAGTGTCACCACCTTGTCCTGCAGAGCTGTATGATCAGTGTCACCACCTCGTCCTGCAGAGCTGTATGATCAGTATCACCACCTTGTCCTGCAGAGCTGTATGATCAGTGCCACCACCTTGTCCTGCAGAGCTGTATGATCAGTGCCACCACCTTGTCCTGCAGAGCTGTATGATCAGTGCCACCACCTTGTCCTGCAGAGCTGTATGATCAGTGTTGGATTTCTCGCGACTTCTAGATTTTTGCTCTGATCTCGTGTATAGGGGGCGGTAGATGTTGATAAGCTGCGATAATGCGGGAGCTGCACTGTACAGCGCTGTGTGCGGGGAGATGCAGCTGCAGTTACATCGGTGGTGGCTGCTCCAGAGCCGCGTGTAGCCGGGATGTGACATCTGTGTATTAGAGCTGAGAGAAAACAGTGTCATTCACAGTCACGGGAGGGGACAGATGCGGGCCTACTGAGGGGGAGAAATACCGTAAGAGCGGTGTTTCAATGGGATTGGCGTTAACGAGGAGCATGGGTTGCTGAAGGGCGGAGCTTCCTCTGAAAAATGATTGGTCAGAGACATCTGATGATTATTGGGTAAAAATACTTTTTCTTTTGCGTGAAGTAACCAATGGAAAGAAGGGGCGTGTTCCTTACAGACCAATGAGGACGCGCACAGGAGGATAAATACTCTGCTCCGCCGCTCTTTCTCATCACTTCTGTTCTCTTCTATACAGAGCTATGGCCAGAACTAAGCAGACCGCCCGTAAATCCACCGGAGGGAAAGCTCCCCGCAAGCAGCTGGCCACTAAGGCCGCCAGGAAGAGCGCTCCCGCCACCGGAGGAGTGAAGAAGCCGCATCGCTACCGGCCGGGGACAGTCGCTCTCCGGGAGATCCGCCGCTACCAGAAATCCACCGAGCTGCTGATCCGGAAGCTTCCCTTCCAGCGCCTGGTGAGAGAGATCGCTCAGGACTTCAAGACCGATCTGCGCTTCCAGAGCTCGGCGGTCATGGCCCTGCAGGAGGCCAGCGAGGCTTATCTGGTGGGGCTGTTCGAGGACACCAACCTGTGCGCCATCCACGCCAAGAGGGTCACCATCATGCCCAAAGACATCCAGCTGGCCCGCAGGATCCGCGGGGAGAGGGCGTAGATCTGCCCCGGCCCCAGCACAACACAAAGGCTCTTTTCAGAGCCACCAAATCCTCCCTCAGACGAGCCTTGCCTTCAATTCTGCCTCTTTCTCCGCAGTGTTCGGGGCGCAGTCATTGCTTAATTAATATTACCCCGCCTCTATTGTATATTGTAGTTGGATGTGTGTCAAAGAATAAACGTCGAGCTGACATGTATTGCGGCAGAGGAGCCCGTCAGTTCCCTGGCTGCATCACAATATTGCCATAGCAGGCAAACCGAGGACAGCTGCTGCCCCCGGAATGCGGGAGATAAATACCAGGATATACTAAGATATGAAAAGATGGTGGTGAAACTGGTCTTTATAGGATCAATGAAGTTGCAGTTGCCGATAATATCTGACCAACACGGGGAGGACGGGTCTACAGTTTACTGTGATAAATCCCAAGCACTGTCAGATACAAGGATAATGCAAAAGTTTTTTATTTGTGGATTGTAAGAAAAAAGAACCACTACCAGTAGAGCAAAGCCAAGCCAACGTTTCGGCCTTTGTCAAGGTCTTGCTTATGTGAGAGACCAATGAGTATGGACGAATTAGACGTCCACAGATTCTATCGTAGGTAGGGCGTTTTTACTTTTCCGGCGTAGTTCGCCACAGTCGGGGAGAAGCGAGACGCTAATGGTGAGGTAGAGGAGGTGCCTTTAGGGCATCTGGCATGGGGACGGGGTCCCAGAGGAGCAGGCAGGAGGCATGTGGCCTACAGTTTAGACTAAACTGCATGGGCTGTAGTTACACCGCTGGGCGCCGTCTACACAGCACAGGCTCCACATCATTACTGTGGAAGTTTCTTCCTGTGCTCTTCTATTTGATTCATTAATAAGGCATCTCTTGCTATATATACAGTATATGGGCTCTAATTATATACTGTATATAGGCGTGCCAGGTTTGTTAGCCCTTCATTGAGATATATATATGTTTGTGTATATGTATATTTAATGTATCTATTTTTCCTGCATCATGGCGCCGCCCTCACATTTCGCCGCCCCCGGCGCAGGATCTCCGATTCCAAAAACGAATAGCCTTGTGTTTTCTGTATAGCAGTAACGCATCCACATTTCAGCCATTTGATATATGCAAACATAAAGTGCTCTATATGGAGTTACACACTCTTATATGAAAAGTAGAAAACACTACATTGCGGTATTTATCGATGGAGGGTGTGCAACTACATGGGTGTAACCAGCATTAAATAAAGATTTGTAGCACTATAGGTAAGTATATATAGCTATATATACTATAGCCTCATAGATGTAGAACTAAAGCAATCCATGGCATATAGAGCTCTATATTGAGGAATTACAGCGTATCACGAAAAAACTGACAACAAGGCAGCAAAGGGAAGTATATGGCGACTGATGCTCAACATAAACACAAGAAACACAGCCCCTATATAAATATACACACACTTTTCTCCCGGATCGCTGGCTGTTGCTGCGGCCTCCATTGTTCTGCTGGTAATGGGGGATGGGCGGTTTTCTCTCGGTTCTGAGCGGCATTTTCCGCACTGATCTGATCGTTCTGCTCGCAGCTCTCTGCACTTTCTCGCTGATTTTCCTCTCTCTTTGTTCGTTCCCGGTGGAGGCGCCTGATCGGTGATGAATTCCCGGAGATTGATGGATTTCCAGATCTGAATCTCACTCATATTTTTTAAAAAATAAGATAGAAGCGGGAAAGTAACCGTACAATGAGCGGGAAATTCAAAACCTCCAACAGGTCTATACTCAGCCAATCAGCAGAGGAGGGCGGGGCTGACCATGCAAATTTGGTTTTGCCTCCACCCCACGTAACTTTGTCCTCTCTCTGGTCCGCTCACTCTGGATATATAGGAGGACTTTGTGTCGCTCAGGCACAGTATTCAGTTGACTTCATAGAAAATGTCTGGACGCGGCAAAGGAGGGAAAGGTCTGGGGAAGGGCGGCGCCAAGCGGCACAGGAAGGTTCTCCGGGACAACATCCAGGGCATCACCAAGCCCGCCATCCGCCGTCTCGCCCGCAGAGGAGGCGTCAAGCGCATCTCCGGCCTCATCTATGAGGAGACTCGCGGCGTCCTGAAAGTCTTCCTGGAGAACGTGATCCGTGACGCCGTCACCTACACCGAGCACGCCAAGAGGAAGACCGTCACCGCCATGGACGTGGTGTACGCGCTGAAGCGCCAGGGCCGCACTCTCTACGGCTTCGGGGGTTAATGCTTCTGCTCCGCTCTATTCTAACACAAAGGCTCTTATCAGAGCCGCCCACATCTGCTCAGGAGAAGCTGCAATTCCTGCTGCGGGGGAGGGGCTGCGCTCGATTACTGCAGTCTACTGTTCTACGGGTGCTGGGAATATCGCAGGCACTGAAGAGTTAAAACTGAGCGTCTGTAGGAATAATCCTGTGGGCGGAGTCGGTTTTGTTGTGCGTTGGCAAAATCTTTGTGGAATTCCCGCACAATGGCTGAGGGGTTTTCCGTGGTGTCCGGAACATCATATATTTGGTGTTCATTCAGCACTATATGGCGGTATACTGTATTGTGTGTGGTATAAAGCGCTCCATGGAGAGTCACCACTTTATTGCTGTATTTGAAGGTTTTGCACTGTGAAATAACATTAGTATACACCCCCATATGGAGGGTATGGTGCATATAAAGCTCTATATTGCAGTATACAGTACTGAGTTTACAAGGTGATATGGGGAGTATAAGGATGAAGAATGGGCAGCACTATATGGGGCACAGAACAGTTTATAGCAGTATATGGGGGTACAGAGCTCGAGTAAGAGTGTCTTATGTAACTATATTGCGTATACAGCACTGTATGGAGGAATCGAGTGCTATAGGGAAAGAGTTAACTCAAATGGATAGAAAATCATAGAAATTCATTCTTTGCAAAGTGCACAAACAGACTTGTTTACGTAACAGACAGAGAAGATTCAAGGACCTGGAATGTTATGTCTTAAAGGGGAGAGAAAGCTTTGCTGGGAAAGAAACTGCTTTTTGTTTTGAGAATTAAAGTTATGTTGTTTTGCTGGGAAAATGTGAGTGAATTGTCCATCTCCACTTCCTCAGGAGGAGACTTCCAGAGCCTCACTGTTCTTACCGGGAATTTCACCGCACTTGGCTTTTTCCCCCTTTTCCAGTACAATATGGGGCAGAATGAATGGCGTTATTCAAAAGTGCAACTCCTCCTGCAAAAATCAAGCCTCATTTGGCTGCACTGACAGAGAAAAAAAAGAGTTATGTCTCCTGGAGGGAAAAAAATGAAAAATGTGAAATTGCCGGGGGCTGAGGAGTTAATATATCACCGCCAATCAAGTCCTATGAGGCCTGGTTCTGAGACCGAAGTTGTCAAAAATAAATAAACTTATTTATTTGTTCCTTATTGGTCCGGCTCTAACCCCCATTCTGAGTCTATTTCGGCTCCCATTGACTTATATGGGGATCGGGGGTAGAGTTCAGGTTCTGATCTTATAGCTGCAGTCAGGCCGGACCCCGCGATCCCGCACTGCCCTGGATCCGCTCATTCCTAAAGTTCAAACGGATCACAAAACTCAGATTTGTTTTCCTGGAAAATGGCAGAAAGGAGGAAATATCGGAAAAGGATGAGGATAATGAAGCCGCTTTTACCCCTGTGTAAGGATGTGGCCGGGGGAATGTGGGATCCTCGGGGAATAATCAGCACAAGATACAATCACATTCACCTGAAAGTTACAGCAAATTGGGAAAGTCGGTTATAAGCACTGACCAACTTGTCAGACAACAGGCGCTGCCCGGGACATCACTGTCTCTCCAGGCTCCGTCTATCTCTTTCCCTGTCTGTCACTATTCTATTGAGTGAGAAAGCCATGTGACCAATGCAAACGTCATAAGCTCCGCCCCCTGCAGCGCATTGGCGTTTCCACAAGTCTCATTACCATTTGTGACTTCAGATCCAGCCAATCTCAGGAGAGGAGGGCGGAGCTGCAGCTTATAAAAGACGCCGGAGCCGGCACATTCCGCACACAGGAGCTTTCTATCTACTGTTACCTGAACCACAGCGATGTCTGGACGCGGGAAACAAGGCGGGAAGACCCGAGCTAAGGCCAAGACCCGCTCATCCCGGGCAGGACTGCAGTTCCCGGTCGGTCGTGTGCACAGGCTTCTCCGCAAGGGCAACTACGCCGAGAGGGTGGGCGCCGGCGCTCCGGTCTATCTGGCCGCTGTGCTGGAGTATCTGACCGCTGAGATCCTGGAATTGGCCGGTAATGCCGCCCGGGACAACAAGAAGACCCGCATCATCCCCCGGCACCTGCAGCTGGCCGTGCGCAATGACGAGGAGCTGAACAGGCTGCTGGGTGGGGTGACCATCGCCCAGGGAGGCGTCCTGCCCAACATCCAGGCCGTGCTGCTGCCCAAGAAGACGGAGAGCAGCAAGAAGGGCAAGTGACGCCGCTGACCCCGCACCCCACAACACAAAGGCTCTTCTAAGAGCCACCACCCCGTCCTCACAGGAGCTGGCCCCCGTCCTCACAGGAGCTGGCCCCCGTCCTCACAGGAGCTGGCCCCCGTCCTCACAGGAGCTGCACCCCGTCCTCACAGGAGCTGCACCCCGTCCTCACAGGAGCTGCACCCCGTCCTCACAGGAGCTGCACCCCGTCCTCGCAGGAGCTGGCCCCCGTCCTCGCAGGAGCTGGCCCCGTCCTCACAGGAGCTGGCCCCGTCCTCACAGGAGCTGGCCCCGTCCTCACAGGAGCTGGCCCCGTCCTCAGGAGCTGGCCCCGTCCTCAGGAGCTGACCCCCGTCCTCACAGGCGCTGGCCCCCGTCCTCACAGGCGCTGACCCCGTCCTCACAAGAGCCGGCCCCCGTCCTCACAAGAGCCGGCCCCCGTCCTCACAGGAGCCGGCCCCCGTCCTCACAGGAGCCGGCCCCCGTCCTCACAGGAGCCGGCCCCCGTCCTCACAGGAGCCGGCCCCCGTCCTCACAGGAGCCGGCCCCCGTCCTCACAGGAGCCGGCCCCCGTCCTCACAGGAGCCGGCCCCCGTCCTCACAGGAGCCGGCCCCCGTCCTCACAGGAGCCGGCCCCCGTCCTCACAGGAGCCGGCCCCCGTCCTCACAGGAGCCGGCCCCCGTCCTCACAGGAGCCGGCCCCCGTCCTCACAGGCGCTGACCCCGTCCTCACAGGAGCTGATCCCCGTCCTCACAGGAGCCGGCCCCCGTCCTCACAGGAGCTGACCCCGTCCTCACAGGAGCCGGCCCCCGTCCTCACAGGAGCTGGCCCCGTCCTCACAGGAGCTGGCCCCCGTCCTCACAGGAGCTGGCCCCCGTCCTCACAGGAGCTGGCCCCCGTCCTCACAGGAGCTGATCCCCGTCCTCACAGGAGCTGGCCCAGTCCTCACAGGAGCTGGCCCCGTCCTCACAGGAGCTGGCGCCGCTCATCTATTGTGTCTGGATAATGCGCGAGTTTATGGAGGAATATAGTCAGGCAGTGTACTTTGTATTAGACGGGTGGAGCAGTGGGTAAAGGTGGCACTAATGGTTTATAACATGGTTCCTCTGCTCCGGTCCTTTATACACGATCCCCTCCCCCACCCTTCATATCTGTAGAGGGAGGCGCGGAGTCCGCCGCTGTTATGGTCTTTCTCCGGGGAGTTGGGGCAGGTGATGGGGGTCGGGCATTAGGTGGGTATAATGTGGGCAGATGCTGCTCCTCTGCCAGCGGCTCCTGATGCCCTCATTACCCATGTGCAGTGTGGCGCACGGACACTGCCGCTCACACTGGATCTATATACAATCACTGCAGACAATGTGTGATCGGAAATCCCATTACTGCATCTACACACATGAATTGTGAGCGGCGTCACTGCTGTATGGATATACGGGGTAATAATGGAGACGCTTGTGGACTCCTGAGATCCCATCAGCCACACGGCGCCTCCTGCGCTGCCCTGACCTCCTCTCCATACAGCAGCGGCGCCGCTCACACTTCATACACTCGGGGTTTGCAGACATCTTGGCTCTTCCAGAGGCGCTGGATTCTTCTGTGGACTGTGCGGGGATTGGACGTGTTCACACTCGCTGTATGCGGAGTCGCTGCTCAGTTCTCTTTATGCTGCACAGACCCCATTATAAGTCTCCATATAGCGCGGAATATAAAGCTACATAAGAGACATTCCCTCAGCCCCAGACCTCCCGCCTCACACCGCGGGCACCGAGAGCAGAGAGCGCGGGAAACTCAGCTACTGAGCGGGAATTTCAAATTCAGAGCTCAGCCAATCAGCGCATAGTACGATTGTGGCTCCGCCCACACAATTCTTTCCACAGATGCTCGGTGTTAACACCTAAATACCCGTGATGAATCCAGTTGCCATTAGAGCAGAACAGAAATGTAAGACTGGAGGGATTACACCACTATGGAGAGAGTATAAGCGTCTCTACAGGGAGTATACAGTGGTGTATGGGAGGAGAACACAGCACTATATGGAGATATAAAGCTTTTATAGATAAGCAGAATATGACAGTTTACAGCAGTATATGGAAGTATACAGCACTATGGACGGTGTATAGGCACTGCATGGGGTATACTCTACTGTGTGGACGTATACACCACTATATGGAAGGATCCAATACTTTATAGATCTACAGCACATTATGGAGTATACAGTACAGCGGGGAGATTATTAGGCTGTCACATTTTAACGCATTTTGTTTTTCGGGGCCGCAATAGAGCTCAGCACCGCCATATAGCGCTGTATAACGTCCATACAGGGCTTTCTGCCCATCATAAAAGTGCTCTGCACCTCAATGTAATGCTATATACCTCCATATAATGCTGGATGCCTCCTAACAGTATAAATCACCATATAGTGCTGAATGAGCCACCACATGGTCTACAGCAGAGCTTTATACTGATTACATGGGGGTTATACAGTGTAATGTGCGGTATACAGGGGCCACCACACTGTCTACAGCAGAGCTTTATACTGATTACATGGGGGGTTATACAGTGTAATGTGCGGTATACAGGGGCCGCCACACTGTCTACAGCAGAGCTTTATACTGATTACATGGGGGTTATACAGTGTAATGTGCGGTATACAGGGGCCACCACACTGTCTACAGCAGAGCTTTATACTGATTACATGGGGGTTATACAGTATAATGTGCGGTATACAGGGGCCGCCACACTGTCTACAGCAGAGCTTTATACTGCATTACATGGGGGTTATACAGTGTAATGTGCGGTATACAGGGGCCGCCACACTGTCTACAGCAGAGCTTTATACTGATTACATGGGGGCTATACAGTGTAATGTGCGGTATACAGGGGCCGCCACACTGTCTACAGCAGAGCTTTATACTGCATTACATGGGGGTTATACAGTGTAATGTGCGGTATACAGGGGCCGCCACACTGTCTACAGCAGAGCTTTATACTGCATTACATGGGGGTTATACAGTGTAATGTGCGGTATACAGGGGCCGCCACACTGTCTACAGCAGAGCTTTATACTGCATTACATGGGGGTTATACAGTGTAATGTGCGGTATACAGGGGCCGCCACACTGTCTACAGCAGAGCTTATACTGATTACATGGGGGTTATACAGTATAATGTGCGGTATACAGGGGCCGCCACACTGTCTACAGCAGAGCTTTATACTGCATTACATGGGGGTTATACAGTGTAATGTGCGGTATACAGGGGCCACCACACTGTCTACAGCAGAGCTTTATACTGATTACATGGGGGTTATACAGTGTAATGTGCGGTATACAGGGGCCGCCACACTGTCTACAGCAGAGCTTTATACTGATTACATGGGGGTTATACAGTATAATGTGCGGTATACAGGGGCCACCACACTGTCTACAGCAGAGCTTTATACTGATTACATGGGGGTTATACAGTATAATGTGCGGTATACAGGGGCCACCACACTGTCTACAGCAGAGCTTTATACTGATTACATGGGGGGTATACAGTGTAATGTGCGGTATACAGGGGCCGCCACACTGTCTACAGCAGAGCTTTATACTGATTACATGGGGGTTATACAGTATAATGTGCGGTATACAGGGGCCGCCACACTGTCTACAGCAGAGCTTTATACTGATTACATGGGGGGTATACAGTATAATGTGCGGTATACAGGGGCCGCCACACTGTCTACAGCAGAGCTTTATACTGCATTACATGGGGGTTATACAGTGTAATGTGCGGTATACAGGGGCCGCCACACTGTCTACAGCAGAGCTTTATACTGATTACATGGGGGGTATACAGTATAATGTGCGGTATACAGGGGCCGCCACACTGTCTACAGCAGAGCTTTATACTGATTACATGGGGGGTATACAGTATAATGTGCGGTATACAGGGGCCGCCACACTGTCTACAGCAGAGCTTTATACTGATTACATGGGGGGTATACAGTGTTAAAAGGATTATATTGCACTTCAATGAATTTCAAGAACAAGATGCGCTATTTAGTGTTAACTGTTCCACCTGGAGATGCACAGTATTGAGTACTAGTATGCACCACTATATCGGGATATAGCACTATGTATACAGCATTATGTCGGGATATAGCACCGTCCCCTGTATATTCTGCGGTCGGTCACTGTTGCTTTGTGGGTTTTGTTACCGTTTCCCCGGTTGTTCTCTGGTGATGGGGGAGGGGCAGTTTTCGGTGACATTTGCGCTTTGTCGCTGATTTTCCTGGGATATTTCTCGTCCTGTGAACCCGGGCGGAGGCGTCTGATCAATGATCTATTTACAGGTCTGAATCCCACATTGTATCAGCGCTCGAGTCTTGTGTCCCCCCCTCAGTGTAGATTGTCAGCTCTTATGAGCAGAGATGTCTTTACTTGTGTCATTGTATTTTCTATATTTATATTTGAACCTCTGAATTGTGAAGCTGCGGAATGTGAGATGTGAGCACAAAGGAAGAAGCGGGAAATTCAAACTATCCAACAGCTCTGTGCTCAGCCAATCAGCAGAGGAAGGGGAGGAGTTAAAATGGAGATTTAGCAAAAAAAATAAATTTCCCAGTATCCGTCCTCCCTGCGCTTCTCTCCTTTTTCTTTTTCTCGGATATAAATTGATGAATCGCCCGATCTGGAAACTGTAATGTCCCCGCGTGTCTCCGGTGTGGACCCTGTGATGTCCCCGCGTGTCTCCAGTGTGGACGCTGCGATGTCCCCGCGTGTTTCCAGTGTGGACGCTGTGATGTCCCCGCGTGTTTCCAGTGTGGACGCTGTGATGTCCCCGCGTGTTTCCAGTGTGGACGCTGTGATGTCCCCGCGTGTCTCCAGTGTGGACGCTGCGATGTCCCCGCGTGTTTCCAGTGTGGACGCTGTGATGTCCCCGCGTGTCTCCGGTGTGGACGCTGTGATGTCCCCGCGTGTCTCCGGTGGGGACGCTGTGATGTCCCCGCGTGTCTCCGGTGTGGACGCTGTGATGTCCCCGCGTGTCTCCGGTGTGGACGCTGTGATGTCCCCCCGTGTCTCCGGTGGGGACGCTGTGATGTCCCCGCGTGTCTCCGGTGTGGACCCTGTGATGTCCCCCCGTGTCTCCGGTGTGGACGCTGTGATGTCCCCGCGTGTCTCCGGTGTGGACGCTGTGATGTCCTCGCGTGTCTCCGGTGTGGACCCTGTGATGTCCCCCCGTGTCTCCGGTGGGGACGCTGTGATGTCCCCCCGTGTCTCCGGTGGGGACGCTGTGATGTCCCCGCGTGTCTCCGGTGTGGACGCTGTGATGTCCCCGCGTGTTTCCAGTGTGGACGCTGTGATGTCCCCGCGTGTCTCCGGTGTGGACGCTGTGATGTCCCCCCGTGTCTCCGGTGGGGACGCTGTGATGTCCCCGCGTGTCTCCGGTGTGGACCCTGTGATGTCCCCCCGTGTCTCCGGTGTGGACCCTGTGATGTCCCCCCGTGTCTCCGGTGTGGACGCTGTGATGTCCCCGTGTGTCTCCGCTGTGATGTCCCCGCGTGTCTCCGGTGTGGACGCTGTGATGTCCCCGCGTGTCTCCGGTGTGGACGCTGTGATGTCCCCGCGTGTCTCCGGTGTGGACGCTGTGATGTCCCCGCGTGTCTCCGCTGTGGACGCTGTGATGTCCCCGCGTGTCTCCGGTGTGGACGCTGTGATGTCCTCGCGTGTCTCCGGTGTGGACGCTGTGATGTCCCCGCGTGTCTCCGGTGTGGACGCTGTGATGTCCCCGCGTGTCTCCGGTGAGGACGCTGCCACTAATCCGGAGCCTCCTGAGAGGGAAGAGACCGGGCGGCGACCCCGCGTGTCACACAGGAGGGGAAGAAGCGCGCAGATATTGAGCGGGAAGTTCAAATTCAGGTTTTAGCCAATCATCACTTTGCAACAAGTCTCTGGCCCCGCCCACATGTTGCTTCGGGTTACAGGCTCCACTGTTAACCCTTTATCGGCCAAGGGATAAGACACGTATCGGGAGACATCACAGGCAGAGTATAGGGATCAGTTTACACTGCTGGAGCAGCCGATCTCGGGAGAGGAGCGGGATCTGTATAATCTCATATGACTGCATTTCCCCCATTATAGCGCTCTATCTACAATCTATTCCTCATATAGTGTTTAGCAGACATGGCCGTATACGTCCTATATCCATATATTGCTTATTACTCCAGACGGTATTCTATCCTATACACCCCGCTGTGAAAAACTACAGGAAGCGCCAAAACTGCGCTGAATATCCTTCCACCAGACTTCACCAGCTCTCCTAATGAAGGCTGCCTGATGGCGCAACGCGTGGGTTTTTTCTGTGCCTCCCGACCCTTACACTGGGCCCTCAGTAACTATAACCCTACTATGCTCAGGCTATGGTCTAGATTCATCTATAGCACGATTATCTGAGTACTAATGCACTCTATATACGACACCGCCAGGTACCAACCCTTCTATATGTTTATCTACTCAATTCCTTATGCTGTGGGAGAGTTGCAGTATTTAACCCTTATTGGTGATTATAGGGACCCCTAGTTCAGAACTTTCTGTAACCATGCCGGGCTATTCAGGATGATCTTTGATTGCAAACTTATAACAAATAAAATCTTTGCACAACATAGATCCATGTCAGGTATCATTCATTTACTATATATAAGCTTGATGCCTTTTTTATGTACTATTTTCTTTGTGAACGTTGAATATCCTTCAAGTATTATTATACCTCCATACAGATCCAGATACCCTCCATCTACGAAGTGATGGTAGCCCGACAGTGACGTATATTATCCATCTAGTGCTTCTATACAGTGTTGTGCACCCTGTATAGTGCAGCTCCTCTCCATATAGTGTTGTGCACCCTGTATAGTGCAGCTCCTCTCCATATAGTGTTGTGCACCCTGTATAGTGCAGAACCTCTCCATATAGCGCTGTGCACCCTGTATAGTGCAGCTCCTCTCCATATAGTGTTGTGCACCCTGTATAGTGCAGCTCCTCTCCATATAGCGCTGCACTCCCTCTATTCATCCGATCCGAGCCCAGCAGTCCCAGCCTCCCCTCCCCCGCAGCAGGAATTGCAGCTTCTCCTGAGCAGATGTGGGTGGCTCTGATAAGAGCCTTTGTGTTAGAATAGAGCGGAGCAGAAGCATTAACCCCCGAAGCCGTAGAGAGTGCGGCCCTGGCGCTTCAGCGCGTACACCACGTCCAAGGTGGTGACGGTCTTCCTCTTGGCCTCCGTGTAGGTGATGATGAGACTATACATTATTAGCTCCGCCCCTTCCGTGCTGATTGGCTGAGCGCAGAACTGTTAGTAATTTTGAATTTCCCGCTTATTCTCCCGATTTTTTCCAGCTTTTAACGAGATTATGTTAAATATATAAATATATATATATACACAACATTCAATACAGTAAACCCCATATACTGCTGTATGCCTCCATATAGTGCTCTATACCTTCATATAGTGCCGTATAACCCAATATTATTCTGAATATCTCCATATACTATTATATAACCCCCATATAGTACCATAAAGCTCCATATTAATGCTGTACACTCACATATGGTGCTGTATACCTCCATATACTGCTGTATACCTCCATATACTGCTGTATAGCCCAATATTATTCTGAATATCTCCTTATACTATTATATAACCCCCATATAGTGCCATAAAGCCCCATAGTAATGCTGTACACTCCCATATGGTGCTGTATACCTGCATAAAGTGGCATATACATACAACATATTGCTTTCTACCCCCATATTGTGCTGTATAATCGTAATCCATAGAGTGCACTATACTTCCCATATTGTGGCGCCGGTCACTGCGGAGCGGGAGCAGAGTGCCGGTCCCGGGTGCACGGCGCCGTGTAGGCTGCGGACCCCGGCACCAAGTAGAAGTGAGCGGAGTGTTTTTAGCCGCTGATGATGATAAAATTGGCCGCGTTTTCCTGTGATTGTTGGTGCGGATCAGAGCCGGAATATTCTCCCCACACAATGTAACGCTGCAAGAACCTCTGCAATGATCCTCTCATACGTGTCAATGGCCAAAAAAAGAAAATGTTCTGTCTCTGGGAAGAAATCAGCAGAAACAGAGACTGGAAATGTCCCCAGTGATTGTTTTTTGCTTCCGGTCATTCATAGAAACGGTCATCAATTCATTATAGTAAAACTGGAGGAAAAGGGGTTAATCGCTGCCGATCTGAAGAAAGTGTGAGACGGAAGATCCGAGGAAGAACTTGTAGTTTGATGTCAGCGAGATTTGAAGTCAATGAGATTCTTCTTCCGGACAAACTCCTGCCCCATACACTGCACACTGGATATAGAGGACAGGTCGCCCCGCATCGTACAATCAGCTTCCTGCACGATACAGATTGTGGTAATGAAACCTGTGATGGTGACAGGTGCCGGGAGGAGAAGTGACGAGCTCCCGCCGCAGAAGCCCCGGGATAAGCAGATCAGGAGGACGGTGGGAGATCCGGGGCTCCTCACGTTCTGCCGCCTCCGACAATGACAAGGGGCGGAGCTTCACGCGGCTTAGGTAGAGGGCGCGGCATGTGTGCAGTGTCAACCAATAAGAGATCAGGACAGTCAGCCAATCAGCGCGCAGGGTGACTGTATATATAGGAGGCGCCGAAGGCTCTGTCCTCAGTGGTCTCTCTCTAGGATATCTTATATTTTCAATACGCATTCATCACAGCATGGCAGAGACCGCGCCCGCCGCTCCTTCTCCCGCCGAACCGGTCGCCAAATCCAAGAAGGCGCCAAAGAAATCCGCCGCAGGAGGCGCCAAGAAAAGCAGCAAACCCTCCAGTCCCAGCGCCTCCGATCTGCTGCTAAAAGCCGTGTCCGCCTCCAAGGAGCGCAGTGGGGTGTCTCTGGCCGCCCTGAAGAAGGCTGTGGCCGCCGAAGGATACGATGTGGAGAAGAATAACAGCCGCCTGAAGCTGGCCATCAAGGCTCTGGTCACCAAGGGCACCCTGCTCCAGGTGAAGGGCAGCGGCGCCTCCGGGTCCTTCAAGCTCAACAAGGAGGCTAAGGCCAAGGCGGCCACGAAGAAGCCGGCGGCCAAGCCCAAGAAGCCGGCAGCCAAGAAAGCGGCCAAATCCCCGAAGAAGCCCAAGAAGGCTCCGGCCGCCGCCAAGAAGAGCCCGAAAAAGGCCAAGAAGCCCGCAGCAGCCGCGGCCAAGAAAGCCGCAAAGAGCCCCAAGAAGCCGAAGGCCGCTCCAAAGCCCAAGAAGGTGACGAAGAGTCCGGCTAAGAAGGCGGCAAAACCCAAAGCCAAGAGTCCGGCTAAGAAGGAGACTAAAGCCAAGAAGCCCGCGTCCAAGAAATAAGCGGCCGCCGCTGTCCTCATAACACAAAGGCTCTTCTCAGAGCCACCACCTTGTCCTGCAGAGCTGTATGATCAGTGCCACCACCTTGTCCTGCAGAGCTGTATGATCAGTGCCACCACCTTGTCCTGCAGACCTATATGATCAGTGTCACCACCTTGTTCTGCAGAGCTGTATGATCAGTGCCACCACCTTGTCCTGCAGAGCTGTATGATCAGTGCCACCACCTTGTCCTGCAGACCTATATGATCAGTGTCACCACCTTGTTCTGCAGAGCTGTATGATCAGTGACACCACCTTGTCCTGCAGAGCTGTATGATCAGTGACACCACCTTGTCCTGCAGAGCTGTATAATCAGTGTCACCACCTTGTCCTGCAGAGCTGTATGATCAGAGTCACCACCTTGTCCTGCAGAGCTATATGATCAGTGCCACCACCTTGTCCTGCAGAGCTGTATGATCAGTGCCACCACCTTGTCCTGCAGAGCTGTATGATCAGTGCCACCACCTTGTTCTGCAGAGCTGTATGATCAGTGCCACCACCTTGTCCTGCAGAGCTGTATGATCAGTGCCACCACCTTGTCCTGCAGAGCTGTATGATCAGTGACACCACCTTGTCCTGCAGACCTATATGATCAGTGTCACCACCTTGTCCTGCAGAGCTGTATGATCAGTGCCACCACCTTGTCCTGCAGAGCTGTATGATCAGTGCCACCACCTTGTCCTGCAGAGCTATATGATCAGTGCCACCACCTTGTCCTGCAGACCTATATGATCAGTGTCACAACCTTGTTCTGCAGAGCTGTATGATCAGTCACCACCTTGTCCTGCAGAGCTGTATGATCAGTGCCACCACCTTGTCCTGCAGAGCTGTATGATCAGTGCCACCACCTTGTCCTGCAGAGCTGTATAATCAGTGACACCACCTTGTCCTGCAGAGCTGTATGATCAGAGTCACCACCTTGTCCTGCAGAGCTGTATGATCAGTGCCACCACCTTGTCCTGCAGAGCTGTATGATCAGTGACACCACCTTGTCCTGCAGAGCTGTATGATCAGTGACACCACCTTGTTCTGCAGAGCTGTATGATCAGTGCCACCACCTTGTCCTGCAGAGCTGTATGATCAGAGCCACCACCTTGTCCTGCAGAGCTGTATGATCAGTGACACCACCTTGTCCTGCAGACCTATATGATCAGTGTCACCACCTTGTTCTGCAGAGCTGTATGATCAGTGCCACCACCTTGTCCTGCAGAGCTGTATGATCAGTGCCACCACCTTGTCCTGCAGAGCTGTATGATCAGTGACACCACCTTGTCCTGCAGAGCTGTATGATCAGTATCTCCACCTTGTCCTGCAGAGCTGTATGATCAGTGCCACCACCTTGTCCTGCAGACCTATATGATCAGTGTCACCACCTTGTCCTGCAGAGCTGTATGATCAGTGTCACCACCTTGTCCTGCAGAGCTGTATGATCAGTGCCACCACCTTGTCCTGCAGAGCTGTATGATCAGTGACACCACCTTGTCCTGCAGACCTATATGATCAGTGTCACCACCTTGTCCTGCAGAGCTGTATGATCAGTGCCACCACCTTGTCCTGCAGAGCTGTATGATCAGTGACACCACCTTGTCCTGCAGACCTATATGATCAGTGTCACCACCTTGTTCTGCAGAGCTGTATGATCAGTCACCACCTTGTCCTGCAGAGCTGTATCATCCGTGCCACCACCTTGTCCTGCAGAGCTGTATGAACAGTGCCACCACCTTGTCCTGCAGAGCTGTATGATCAGTGACACCACCTTGTCCTGCAGACCTATATGATCAGTGTCACCACCTTGTCCTGCAGAGCTGTATAATCAGTGCCACCACCTTGTCCTGCAGAGCTGTATGATCAGAGTCACCACCTTGTCCTGCAGAGCTGTATGATCAGTGTCACCACCTTGTCCTGCAGAGCTGTATGATCAGTGTCACCACCTTGTCCTGCAGAGCTGTATGATCAGTGTCACCACCTTGTCCTGCAGAGCTGTATGATCAGAGTCACCACCTTGTCCTGCAGAGCTGTATGATCAGTGCCACCACCTTGTCCTGCAGAGCTGTATGATCAGTGCCCCCACCTTGTCCTGCAGAGCTGTATGATCAGTGACACCACCTTGTCCTGCAGACCTATATGATCAGTGTCACCACCTTGTTCTGCAGAGCTGTATGATCAGTGACACCACCTTGTCCTGCAGAGCTGTATGATCAGTGACACCACCTTGTCCTGCAGAGCTGTATAATCAGTGTCACCACCTTGTCCTGCAGAGCTGTATGATCAGAGTCACCACCTTGTCCTGCAGAGCTATATGATCAGTGCCACCACCTTGTCCTGCAGAGCTGTATGATCAGTGCCACCACCTTGTCCTGCAGAGCTGTATGATCAGTGCCACCACCTTGTCCTGCAGAGCTGTATGATCAGTGTCACCACCTTGTCCTGCAGACCTATATGATCAGTGTCACAACCTTGTTCTGCAGAGCTGTATGATCAGTGCCACCACCTTGTCCTGCAGAGCTGTATGATCAGTGACACCACCTTGTCCTGCAGACCTATATGATCAGTGTCACGACCTTGTTCTGCAGAGCTGTATGATCAGTGCCACCACCTTGTCCTGCAGAGCTGTATGATCAGTGCCACCACCTTGTCCTGCAGAGCTGTATGATCAGTGACACCACCTTGTCCTGCAGACCTATATGATCAGTGTCACCACCTTGTCCTGCAGAGCTGTATGATCAGTGTCACCACCTTGTCCTGCAGAGCTGTATGATCAGTGCCACCACCTTGTCCTGCAGAGCTGTATGATCAGTGCCACCACCTTGTCCTGCAGAGCTGTATGATCAGTGACACCACCTTGTCCTGCAGACCTATATGATCAGTGTCACCACCTTGTTCTGCAGAGCTGTATGATCAGTGCCACCACCTTGTCCTGCAGAGCTGTATGATCAGTGCCACCACCTTGTCCTGCAGAGCTGTATGATCAGTGACACAACCTTGTCCTGCAGACCTATATGATCAGTGTCACCACCTTGTCCTGCAGAGCTGTATGATCAGTGTCACCACCTTGTCCTGCAGAGCTGTATGATCAGTGCCACCACCTTGTCCTGCAGAGCTATATGATCAGTGCCACCACCTTGTCCTGCAGACCTATATGATCAGTGTCACAACCTTGTTCTGCAGAGCTGTATGATCAGTGCCACCACCTTGTCCTGCAGAGCTGTATGATCAGTGTCACCACCTTGTCCTGCAGAGCTGTATGATCAGTGCCACCACCTTGTCCTGCAGAGCTGTATGATCAGTGTCACCACCTTGTCCTGCAGAGCTGTATAATCAGTGCCACCACCTTGTCCTGCAGAGCTGTATGATCAGTCACCACCTTGTCCTGCAGAGCTGTATGATCAGTGCCACCACCTTGTCCTGCAGAGCTGTATGATCAGTGACACCACCTTGTCCTGCAGACCTATATGATCAGTGTCACCACCTTGTCCTGCAGAGCTGTATAATCAGTGCCACCACCTTGTCCTGCAGAGCTGTATGATCAGAGTCACCACCTTGTCCTGCAGAGCTGTTTGATCAGTGCCACCACCTTGTTCTGCAGAGCTGTATGATCAGTGACACCACCTTGTCCTGCAGACCTATATGATCAGTGTCACCACCTTGTTCTGCAGAGCTGTATGATCAGTGACACCACCTTGTCCTGCAGAGCTGTATGATCAGTGACACCACCTTGTTCTGCAGAGCTGTATGATCAGTGCCACCACCTTGTCCTGCAGAGCTGTATGATCAGTGCCACCACCTTGTCCTGCAGAGCTGTATGATCAGTGCCACCACCTTGTCCTGCAGAGCTGTATGATCAGTGCCACCACCTTGTCCTGCAGAGCTGTATGATCAGTGACACCACCTTGTTCTGCAGAGCTGTATGATCAGTGCCACCACCTTGTCCTGCAGAGCTGTATGATCAGTGCCACCACCTTGTCCTGCAGAGCTGTATGATCAGTGTCACCACCTTGTTCTGCAGAGCTGTATGATCAGTGCCACCACCTTGTCCTGCAGAGCTGTATGATCAGTGCCACCACCTTGTCCTGCAGAGCTGTATGATCAGTGACACCACCTTGTCCTGCAGACCTATATGATCAGTGTCACCACCTTGTCCTGCAGAGCTGTATGATCAGTGTCACCACCTTGTCCTGCAGAGCTGTATGATCAGTGCCACCACCTTGTCCTGCAGAGCTGTATGATCAGTGCCACCACCTTGTCCTGCAGAGCTGTATGATCAGTGACACCACCTTGTCCTGCAGACCTATATGATCAGTGCCACCACCTTGTCCTGCAGAGCTGTATGATCAGTGCCACCACCTTGTCCTGCGGAGCTGTATGATCAGTGCCACCACCTTGTCCTGCAGAGCTGTATGATCAGTGTCACCACCTTGTTCTGCAGAGCTGTATGATCAGTGCCACCACCTTGTCCTGCAGAGCTGTATGATCAGTGTCACCACCTTGTCCTGCAGAGCTGTATGATCAGAGCCACCACCTTGTCCTGCAGAGCTGTATGATCAGTGTCACCACCTTGTCCCCTCTGTATGATCAGTGTTGGATTCCTCGCGACTTCTAGATTATTGCTCTGATCTCGTGTATAGGGGGCGGTAGATGTTGATAAGCTGCGATAATGCTGTAGCTGCACTGTACAGCGCTGTGTGCGGGGAGATGGAGCTGCAGTTACATCGGTGGTGGCTGCTCCAGAGCCGCGTGTAGCCGGGATGTGACATCTGTGTATTAGAGCTGAGAGAAAACAGTGTCATTCACAGTCACGGGAGGGGACAGATGCGGGCCTACTGAGGGGGAGAAATAAGAGCGGTGTTTCAATGGGATTGGCGTTAACGAGGAGCATGGGTTGCTGAAGGGCGGAGCTTCCTCTGAAAAATGATTGGTCAGAGACAGCTGATGATTATTGGGTAAAAAATTGTTTAAAAGAACAGAGAGTCCTCAGTGGTTGATACCTTTTAATGGCTAACTGAAAAGATGGTAATAATTGCAAGCTTTCGAGACTACTCAGGTCTCTTCATCAGGCATGGTATAACACAAAATCTGAAGAGTCACGTATTTATACACAACAGGACTTAGAATAGTGCAGTAAAAAGAAAAAAAAAAAAAAAAAAAAAAATTGGGTAATTGATTATTGGGTACAAATTTTATTGCTTTTGCGTGAAGTAACCAATGGAAAGAAGGGGCGTGTTCCTTACAGACCAATGAGGACGCGCACAGGAGGATAAATACTCTGCTCCGCCGCTCTTTCTCATCACTTCTGTTCTCCTCTATACAGAGCTATGGCCAGAACTAAGCAGACCGCCCGTAAATCCACCGGAGGGAAAGCTCCCCGCAAGCAGCTGGCCACTAAGGCCGCCAGGAAGAGCGCTCCCGCCACCGGAGGAGTGAAGAAGCCGCATCGCTACCGGCCGGGGACAGTCGCTCTCCGGGAGATCCGCCGCTACCAGAAATCCACCGAGCTGCTGATCCGGAAGCTTCCCTTCCAGCGCCTGGTGAGAGAGATCGCCCAGGACTTCAAGACCGATCTGCGCTTCCAGAGCTCGGCGGTCATGGCCCTGCAGGAGGCCAGCGAGGCTTATCTGGTGGGGCTGTTCGAGGACACCAACCTGTGCGCCATCCACGCCAAGAGGGTCACCATCATGCCCAAAGACATCCAGCTGGCTCGCAGGATCCGCGGGGAGAGGGCGTAGATCTGTCCCGGCCCCAGCACAACACAAAGGCTCTTTTCAGAGCCACCAAATCCTCCCTCAGACGAGCCTTGCCTTCAATTCTGCCTCTTTCTCCGCAGTGTTCGGGGCGCAGTCATTGCTTAATTAATATTACCCCCGCCTCTATTGTATATTGTAGTTGGATGTGTGTCAAAGAATAAACGTCGAGCTGACATGTATTGCGGCAGAGGAGCCCGTCAGTTCCCTGGCTGCATCACAATATTGCCATAGCAGGCAAACCGAGGACAGCTGCTGCCCCCGGAATGCGGGAGATAAATACCAGGATATACTAAGATATGAAATGATGGTGGTGAAACTGGTCTTTATAGGATCAATGAAGTTGCAGTTGCCGATAATATCTGACCAACACGGGGAGGACGGGTCTACAGTTTAGACTAGTGATGGGAAATCTAGTTCATTTTGGTGATTAGTTCACTGAAAACATTAGTTCATTTAGTTCAGTATTTCTCTCCTGTGAGGAGCTGCCAGGAAATGCATCATGTGAACTATAAGAGCTGCTGAACTAAATGTTCTATTGAGAATGAATCAGGACGGCCTAGTTCAATCTGATGCATTTCACTGAGCCCAGCAGCGCCCCCTGTGTAGAGTGTAGAGTACTGACCCATAATGAATGTGTATGAGGGAGCTGAGAAGCAGTTCAGCAGCCACCATTTTGAAAACCGAACATGAGCCAGTGGTAAAGATTTTCGTAAGACTGATCTTCTAGACTACAGGAGGCTGATCCTCTACAGGAGGCTGATCCTCTACAGGAGGCTGATCCTCTACAGGAGGCTGATCCTGTACAGGAGGCCGATCCTCTACAGGAGGCCGATCCTCTACAGGAGGCCGATCCTCTACAGGAGGCTGATCCTCTACAGGAGGCTGATCCTCTACAGGAGGCTGATCCTCTACAGGAGGCTGATCCTCTACAGGAGGCTGATCCTCTACAGGAGGCTGATCCTCTACAGGAGGCTGATCCTATCAGACAGGTGAGAGGCATGAGCCACACACAGAAACACGCTCTCTCATACACACATATGAGCTGTGTCTACTGTGCAATTTCAGTTTTTATTAATATTATTATTACTATTATTTGTATTTGATGTGTGGTCTAGTGTTTTACTACCTCCTTTTCCAGCATCAGGAGCTATAAAGAGCCAGTGTGAGAGCAGGAGCCTCCTGGAGCTGTAGGGATCACTCTCTGTCTCCTCCCACTGCTGTTTAGTTCATAATGAACTAATCTGTCAGGATGGTGATAGATGAACTAGTTCACTCTGAGGAGTAGTTCATTTTGAACTACTCACTCATGAACTACCCATCACTAGTTTAGACTCTAAACTTTGCATTGGGCTGTAGTTACACCGCTGGGCGCAGTCTACACAGCACAGGCTCCCCATCATTACTGTGGAAGTTTCCTCCTGTGCTCTTCTATTTGATACATTAATAAGGCATCTCTTGCTATACATACAGTATGTGGGCTCTAATTATATACTGTATATAGGCGTGCCAGGTTTGTTAGCCATTCATTGAGATATATGTGTGTATATGTATCTATTTTTCCTGCATCATGGCGCCGCCCTCACATTCCGCCGCCCCCGGCACTGGATCTCCGATACCAAACAAATTGTATTTTCTGTATAGCAGTAACGCATCCACATTTCAGCCATTGATATGTGCAAACATAAAGTGCTCCATATGGAGTTACACACTCTTATATGAAAAGTAGAAAACACTACATGGCAGTATTTATCGATGGAGGGTGTGCAACTACATGGGTGTAACCAGCATTAAATAAAGATTTGTAGCACTATAGGTAAGTATATATAGCTGTATATACTATAGCCTCATAGATGTAGAAATAAAGCAATCCATGGCATATAGAGCTCTATATTGAGGAATTACAGCATTATATGAGGATTATTGCACTATAAGAAGTCGAAAAGAGCGCTCTATAGGGAGTATACAGCACTGTACAGAGGAATGCAGGAGGATGAGGGTTGTAGTGAGATATAAAACTATCAGGAATAACAAGACAGCAAAGGGAAGTATATGGCGACTGATGCTCAACATAAACACAAGAAACACAGCCCCTATATAAATATACACACACTTTTCTCCCGGATCTCTGGCTGTTGCTGCGGCTTCCATTGTTCTGCTGGTAATGGGGGATGGGCGGTTTTCTCTCGGTTCCGGGCCGCATTTTCCGCACTGATCTGATCGTTCTGCTCGCAGCTCTCTGCACTTTCTCGCTGATTTTCCTCTCCCTTTGTTCCCGGTGGAGGCGGCTGATCGGTGATGAATTCCCGGAGATTGATGGATTTCCAGATCTGAATCTCACTCTTATTTTTTAAAAAAATAAGATAGAAGCGGGAAAATAACCCACAATGAGCGGGAAATTCAAAACCTCCAACAGGTCTATGCTCAGCCAATCAGCAGAGGAGGGCGGAGCTGACAATGCAAATTAGGTATTTGAGGTATAGTGCACTATATGGATAAGGATTATACAGCACAATATGGTGACATCCAGCATTATACGGGACTATACAATACTATATAGGAGTGTACAGCACTAATATGGGGCTTTATGGCTCTATATGGTGGTTTTATCGCAGTATATGGAGATATTCACAATATTATTAGAATATACAGAAATATAGAGAGTTTATTGGAATAAAGGTTGTGTCTATATTTAACAATAACACTGTAGAAGCGGGAAAATTACCGCACAATGGTTGCTAATTTCTCTTTTGTTCTGTGTAACTGGCGGTGCATGGCGGGAGATCTACCGCGTGTGGCCGGGGGTCAATGTCTGCTGTATATAGGGTATATTCAGCACTATAGGGCGGTATAATGTATGTGTGATGGGTGAACATTGTATTGTTTGGAGGTTTACTGCATTTTATGTGGGATACGCAGACCGGTATTACACAGCACTATATGGTGGGTATACAAGACTAGAAAGCACATGGTGCATATAAAGCTCTATATGGCAGTAAGGATGAAAGATAATTCAGCGCCATGTGGTGCACATACAACAATATGGGCGTTTATAGCAGTGTATGTTGGTATACAGCTCAAGAGTAGAGGCGTTATATGGAGCATGGTGCCTCAGTGGTTAGCATTGTAGTCTTCTGGTGGCTCAGTGGTTAGCATTGCAGTCTTGTGGCTCGGTGGTTAGCACCGTAGTCTTGCAGCTCTCAGATCCTCTTTTCAAATCCCACAAAGGACAACATCTGCATGGAGTGTGTATGTTCTCCCTGTTTCTGTGCGCTTCCCCGATTCTTTCCACACTGCAATAACTGATGGGGAATTTAGATTGAGCCCCACTAGTGGCAGTGATGGTCACATCTCTAGATGTATGACACTAATAGCGCTATATAAGGCCTCCGACACACATCCATGCCGTCGGTACGTGTTTGGTAGGTTTTTGCATGTACCAGCGCCACGGAGACACGTACACCAATGTTACCCTATAGTAACAGACACACACGTAAAACCACACGGAACGTGTGTCCATGTCGTTTGTACCTGTGTGCATTTTTCCCCACGCTCAACATGTCCGTTTTTCTCCGGCATCACGCAGGCACAGACCCGCTAAAGTCAATGGGTCCATGTCTGCACGTATGTGACACGTAGTATGTTGATGTTCAACCTGTCTGCGGTTTTTTTTTTGGGTGAATTTTGGATGGGATGTCGGACAATCTCCCTCTGTCGGTCGGTATGTTTCGCTTTCAGACGGTCACTCTGTCTGTACCTCTCTCTGTCCCTCTCTCTGTCCGTCGGTCGGTATTTCCCCTTCTCGCATACTCACTGATCACCGGCGCGGCGCTGCACAGCTGTGAAAAACCTTCAGTGGCTTTTTCTTTTTGAAAATGCCGGCCGCTTATTATTCAATCTCTTAATCACTGCTTCCTCCACCCACGGGCGCTCATGATTGATTGTAGTCAGACACGCCCCCAATCTGAGTGACAGCTGTCTCACTGCAACCAATCACAGTGGCCGGCGGGCGGATCTATATCATGCAGTAAAATAAATAAATGAATAAAAACGACGTGCGTCCCCCACCAAATTTGTTACCAGCCAGAGTAAAGCCACATGGCGGAAGGCTGGTATTCTCAGAATGGGGGCACCACGTTATGGGGAGCCACCCAGCCAAACAAGATCAGCCAGCAGCCGCCCAGAATTGCCACATCCATTAGATGCGACATTTCGGGTCTCTACCCAGCTCATCCCAAATTGCCCTGGTGCGGTGGCAATTGAGGTAATAATGGGTTAATCATGGCAGGCGTCTCCCCGAGATACCTTCCATGATTAACCTCTAAGTTAAAGAAAATAAACACACACATCCAAAAAATCCTTTATTTGGAATAATGCACAAAAACAAACACTCTCTTTCACCACTTTATTAAGCCACAAATACCCATCCAGGTCCGGCGTAATCCACGGAGGTCTCACGACGCTCTCAGCTCTGCTACATGAAGGTGACAGGAGCGGCCACATAACATGACCGCTCTCAGTCAGCTCCACGCAGCAACTGAAGTGAGCCGCGCAGTCAGCGATAACGTCACTCAGGTGACTCACGGTCACCATTAGATCCTCCAACTGTGACAGCTAGTCGCCAAAGTGATAGAAGTGAGCGATCTGCAAAAAAGTCACAGGTGAGTTGCGGTCTCAGGTGGAGGATTCTGCTAGCCGTGGGTAGCCTGAGTGATGGCAGCGATAATCACGCCGCTAACTTCAGTCACTCAGGAGTTTATCGGTCACCGGTGAGTCCTTCACTGGTGACCGCTAATCAGGACGCCACACACAGTCAGAGCTGCGGGATGACAATGAAGTCAGGGGAAGTTCATCCGAGTTAATTCTCCTCGTGTGTCTCTGTCTGTCGGCTGTCAGCGGGTATGTAGCAACGGCATTTTGCCACACGGATCATTTCAAACGGACATTACATGTACATATCTCACACATACACGGACATTCCACACGCACACACGGACAGCATACGCCGTCACACGTACTGGAGAAACGCCCATAAAAAAACGGAACACGCACCTGAAAAACAGTGCGTGAGACACGTACTTTTTTTTTTGCGGAAGTGTGGCAGAGGCCTAAGTGAGTAAAATAAGGCTGCATAGAGGATTTCCAGCACTTTGTAGAAGTACAGCAGAGTACGGCGGCTATACAGGGGGCGAGGAACACAAGAGTGTATACAGCACAGAGGATAAGGAGCAGGAGAGAGTAATCTGCGCCATCTGGAGAGTATATTGTGCTGTATACCTGTGCACTGTATTCCTCAGCATTGAGCGGGGACATGTGCAGATATCACTAAGTTACACTTCACCAGGTCCAGGAGGAGTGAGGGTCCTATAAGGAGATGGGGGTCACAATAGACAGAACGTGCTGTATAATGGGGGTCCGGCCATCATTTTCAAACATCCTCCTTCCACCCAGTAGCTCCTGTTAAGAGCAATTAAATTCCTGCTGATGACGGCTCCTGCAGCTTTATGAGATAATTCCTATAGAATAGGAGGACGTGGAGACTAGAGTTGAGCGCGGTTCGCGGTTCTCCAGTTCTAGGCTCGAGTGATTTTGGGGCATGTTCTAGATCGAACTAGAACTCGAGTTTTTTGCAAAAGCTCGATAGTTCTAGAAACGTTCGAGAACGGTTCTAGCAGCAAAAAAACAGCTAATTCCTAGCTGGCTTTCCGCTGTAATAGTGTAAGTCACTCTGTGACTCACACTATTATGACATTTCAGTGTATAGTGTGCGGGAACAGCGCATTCAGATCACTGCTGTTTGTATAATGGCGATCGCCATTTTTTTTTTTCCTTGTCTTCCTTCCCTAAGCGCGCGTGTGTAGTGGGGAGGGCCAGCATGTCAGCCAATCCCAGACACACACACAGCTAAGTGGACTTTTAGCCAGAGAAACAACGGCATGTGTGATAGGATGTCCATGTCACATGTCCCTGCATTATAAAAACGAGTATCTGCCCGTCCGGACGCCATTATCTCTTCTGCGTCCTTTGTGTCAGACATCACTGGTGCAGTTCCGTCCTTTGTCCTATCGCCGATACAGCTGTATGCGCTCCATACACAGCGCTGGACAGCTTAGGGATAGCACTTTCTATCAGTCCTTTTAAGGGCTCGTACCGGCAGGGTCAGAGCCATAGGTGACAGGTCCTGAAAACAGAGACAGCGTCTCTGTAGCTAAGGTCAGGGATTTCCTCGCTGCATTTCCCCATTAGGAGGGAATAGAAAGGCAGGCTTCCATTCCGCTACCCAGAGCCCCACAACCCTGACACTGTACCCTCCTGTCCTCTGCACACTCCAACTCATTGTAACTAAGCCATTATACTAGCAAACACTGAGTGAACCTAATGGCATCCTAAACGTGGCTGTTGGACTTCTGTATAGTCCCAGTAGTGCACAGATATTTGCAGCACCTCTGCCTGCATTGCACACTCCAACTCATTATAACTAAGCCATTATACTAGCAATTGATGCTGCCAGTTTAAGGGCCGTAGTTGCATTGTCAGGGATATTTATTCTTTATTATTCTGCTGTTAATAAAGCTAGACCACCGCTGCAATCTACACCACCTCTCAATTTTTACTACCACATTTTCAGTGCACAATCTTGTCGCAATCGACATGAGTGGCAAAATGACAGATGCTGGTGGAAAGGGGAAGAGGCGTGCTGGAAAAGGAAGAAAAGGGTTTGTCCGTGGGGAAGGTGGCAAAGCTCCATTAACATCTGCTGAAGATAGACCATCTACCAGCAAAAGTAAGATGTCTACTACTTACCGTGGACAATCTGATGTGCTCCCCTTTTTACGGACACGAACAACAGGAACAAAGGTAGATGATGGCCAAAAAAGGAAAATGCTTGAATGGATCTCAAGTGGTCCAACAAGTGCCCTCTCAGCCACTTCAAGTACCGCATCCAAAAAACACCAGTCCTCTGAGTTGTCATCCCAATCAAACTTGCTTTCTCCCAGCTCTGAAGTCTCCATCAGCCCTGCACAGTATGGTGGAACTGAGATGGCTGAGTCTGCAGAGCTGTTCAGTCACACTATAGCCTGGGAATCAGAGGTCTGCTCCCAAGCTACAGTGAGTACAGACCAGGAAATGGTCTGCAGTGATGCCCAGAACCTTTGTGACTCTGATTCAGGCCGTGAGGACCAAGTTTCTGAGCATAATCTTGACCCTTTTTCACAAACTGTAACACCTGTTGTTATAGACAATGAGGAACATACTGATGAAGAACAGACGCAGATACCCGATTGGGATGACAACTTAAATATTCGGTCAGGGCAAGAAGAGGCTCGGTCTGAGGGGGAGGGGAGTGCAAACACAACAATTGATGATGAAGTTCTAGATCCCACCTACTGTCAACACACAGTCAGGCACTCGAGGAGGTCAACAGAGGTGGTGGAGGAGGATGCAACTGATGACGAAGTTACCTTGCGCCTTCCTGGACACAGTCGGAGCACTGGTAGCACGTCTACAACTGCATCCTCAGCCACCACTCTGCCTCTGAGCACTAGTCGGGGTGGATCAACAGGTCGCATGCCCTCTAAGCCATGCCTAGCCTGGTCCTTTTTTGACATAGCAAAAGATCGTCCAAATTATGTGATCTGTAAAATTTGTCATGGTTCTCTTAGTAGAGGTCAAAACCTCAGCAGTTTGACAACGTCTTCCATGAATCGTCACATGAATAAATATCATATGTCCCAGTGGGAAGCTCACCGTGCTGCAATGCGGCCTAGCGGAGCGAACCATCCACCGCCTGCCCCTTCCAGTGCATCCGCGCGCTCTTCATCTTCTAGGACTGTGGGGGCGGCTGTCACACCTGTTTTTCCACGCACAACTTCCACCACTGTAACCGCAACAGGCACTTTGCTTGGTAGGTCGTCAGTTGGTTTGGAAGGGGAAACAAGTGCGTGTGTACAGCTCTCTCAGACATCGATAGCACCAACGTTGGATGAAGGCAACATGATGTCTCCGCCTGCACTTTCCTCACAAACCTGCATTTTTCCAGGGACACCCTACTCAACACCGTCTACACACAGCAGCCAGATCTCGGTCCCTCAGATGTGGTCAAATAAAAGACCATTTCCTGCGATCCATGACAAAGCTAAGAGGTTGACTTTATCCCTCTGTAAGCTCTTGGCTACCGAAATGCTGCCTTTCCGCCTAGTGGACACACAGGATTTTAGAGACCTTATGTCTGTCACTGTGCCCCAGTACCAGATGCCCAGTCGCCACTACTTCTCTAAGAAAGGTGTGCCCGCGCTACACCAGCATGTCGAACACAACATCACTGCTTCCTTGAGAAACTCTGTGTGTGAACGGGTGCATTTCACCACCGATACTTGGACCAGTAAGCATGGACAGGGACGTTACATGTCGCTGACTTGGCACTGGGTAATTATGGAGATAGGCGGTGAAGGGTCTGCTGCACAAGTCTTGCCGTCCCCACGACTTGTGCGTCAATCCTCTGTCTGTCCAAGTTACGCCACTGCTTCTGCCTCCTCCACCTCATCTGGGTCCTCCACCTCCGCCCCAAGCCTGCCTGGTCAGGCCACCAGCGTTCTCACTGCGCAGAAGGAATCACGCACCCTTCATTACTATGCTGGCAGCAGAGCGCAACGGCATCAGGCGGTCTTTAGCTTGACATGTCTTGGGAATAAGAGTCACACAGCTGAGGAGTTGTGGTCAGCTCTGCGGTCCGAGTTTAATAAATGGTTGTCTCCACTCAACCTGCAGCCTGGTAAGGCCGTGTGCGACAATGCTGCAAACCTGGGTGCGGCCCTTCGCCTGGGCAAGGTGACACATGTAACTTGTATGGCTCACGTGTTGAACCTTGTCGTCCAGCAATTTTTAACACACTATCCCGGCCTAGATGGCCTTCTGACCAGGGCACGAAAACTGTCTGCTCACTTCCGCCGTTCAAGCGCCGCAGCTGAGTGACTTGCATCGCTCCAGAAGTCTTTCGGCCTGCCGGTTCATCGCCTGAAATGCGATGTGGCGACACGCTGGAATTCAACTCTCCACATGTTACAGCGACTGTGGCAGCACCGCCGAGCCCTGGTGCAATACGTCATGACGTATAGCCTGGGCCAACGAGATGCAGAGGTGGGGCAGATCACCCTGATGGAGTGGTCTCAGATTAACGACCTATGCACCCTTCTGCACAGTTTCGACATGGCGATGAATATGTTTAGCGCTGACAATGCCATTATCAGCATGACAATTCCAGTCATTTACATGCTGGAGCACACGCTAAACACTATTCGGAGTCAGGGGGTGGGACAACAGGAAGGGGAGGAACTACAGGAGGATTCATATGCGCAAGGACAACAACATCACCAAGGTCCAGACGTTCATCATCACCAGCGCAGCAGGCATGGGACCAAGGGGGACAGGGATCAACAAGGGCGCATGGTAGCAGGCTAAATGTTGAAGAAGGTGCAGGAGAACATGAAGAAATGGAGGACGAACTGTCCATGGACATGGAAGACTCAGCGGATGAGGGAGACCTTGGTCAAATTTCTGTTGAAAGAGGTTGGGGGGAGATGTCAGAGGAAGAAAGAACGGTTAGCACCTCTATGCCACAAACACAGCGTGGACTTGGTCCACATGGCTGCGCAAGACACATGAGCGCCTTCTTGCTGCACTACCTCCAACATGACCCTCGTATTGTCAAAATTAGAAGTGATGATGACTACTGGCTTGCCACACTATTAGATCCCCGGTACAAGTCCAAATTTTGTGACATAATTCCAGCCATAGAAAGGGACGCACGTATGCAGGAGTATCAGCAGAAGCCATAGAAAGGGACGCACGTGTGCAGGAGTATCAGCAGAAGCCATAGAAAGGGACGCACGTATGCAGGAGTATCAGCAGAAGCCATAGAAAGGGACGCACGTGTGCAGGAGTATCAGCAGAAGCCATAGAAAGGGACGCACGTATGCAGGAGTATCAGCAGAAGCCATAGAAAGGGACGCACGTATGCAGGAGTATCAGCAGAAGCCATAGAAAGGGACGCATGTATGCAGGAGTATCAGCAGAAGCCATAGAAAGGGACGCACGTATGCAGGAGTATCAGCAGAAGCCATAGAAAGGGACGCACGTATGCAGGAGTATCAGCAGAAGCCATAGAAAGGGACGCACGTATGCAGGAGTATCAGCAGAAGCCATAGAAAGTGACGCACATATGCGGGAGTATCAGCAGAAGCCATAGAAAGGGACGCACGTATGCAGGAGTATCAGCAGAAGCCATAGAAAGGGATGCACGTATGCAGGAGTATCAGCAGAAGCCATAGAAAGGGACGCACGTGTGCAGGAGTATCAGCAGAAGCCATAGAAAGGGACGCACGTATGCAGGAGTTTCAGCAGAAGCCATAGAAAGGGACGCACGTATGCAGGAGTATCAGCAGAAGCCATAGAAAGGGACGCACGTATGCAGGAGTATCAGCAGAAGCCATAGAAAGGGACGCACGTATGCAGGAGTATCAGCAGAAGCCATAGAAAGGGACGCACGTATGCAGGAGTATCAACAGAAGCCATAGAAAGGGACGCACGTGTGCAGGAGTATCAGCAGAAGCCATAGAAAGGGACGCACGTGTGCAGGAGTATCAGCAGAAGCCATAGAAAGGGACGCACGTATGCAGGAGTATCAGCAGAAGCCATAGAAAGGGACGCACGTATGCAGGAGTATCAGCAGAAGTGGTACTCGATCTTAGCTCGGCTTTTCCACCAAACAACCGTGCAGGTGCAGGGAGTGAATCTCCCAGTTGTAACTTGACAAACATGGGACGGTCTTGTCATCTTCAACAGTCTACCCGTACCAGTAGGACCGTATCTGGTGCTGGTAACAGCAATTTTATGGAATCTTTTCATAATTTTTTTAGACCCTCCTTTGCAAGGCCACCAGAGACAACAAGTCTGACACATAGTCATCGGCTGGAGAGGATGATACAGGAGTATCTCCAAATGAACATCGATGCCATGACTTTGCAAATGGAGCCTTGCTCCTTTTGGGCTTCAAATCTAGAAAAATGGCCTGAGCTCTCCAGTTACGCCTTGGAGATTTTGTCGTGTCCAGCTGCCAGCGTTGTCTCTGAACGTGTATTCAGTGCTGCTGGGTGTGTGCTGACAGATAAGCGCACGCGTGTGTCCAGTGACAATGTGGACAGACTGACGTTCATCAAAATGAACAAGTCATGGATCCACAAGGAATTTACTACCCCTGTGTCATCCTGGGGAGAGTAAATGCTTGTGGATTTGGAATGTGCTTGATGCAAATCAAAACATCCGGTTTGCAACTAGGGCACAAGTGCTGCCACTGATGGGGTGTCTGTGTGGCTCAATTTTTGGAAAAAAAGGGAGACTCCGCTTGGAGTAACCCTTGCTTGCTGTGTTTTTTAAAAGGAGCCAAGATGAACAAGTCATGGTTCAGCAAAGACTTTATCTACCTACCCCGGTGTCATCCTGGGGACGGTTAAGTATGGCGTATTTTTGAATGTGCTTGATGCAAATCTAGCTGTGAAGTGTACAACTGGGGCACAACTGCTGCCACTGAATGGGTGGGTGTGTGTGTGGCCCAATTTTTGGAAAAAATGGAGACTCCGCTTGGAGTCACCTTGCGGTGTTTTACATGATTTTAGAAGGGCGTGCCATGCCTATATCTGTGTGTCCTCCTCTTTTTCCTCGTCCAGCTGCTTTGTTTTCGCATGAGTATATGTCCTTGTCACTTTCCCATGTGTTTGTGTTGTGAGTTGTTTGTCACCTTTTGGACACCTTTGAGGGTGTTTTCTAGGTGTTTTTATGTGTTTGTGATTGCCTGCCATTGTTTCCTATGCAGTTCGAGTTCGGTTCGTCGAACGTTCGACGAGCCGAAATCGAACGGGAGCTCCGTTCGGCGAACCGACCTCGAGCTGAACCGGGACCGGTTCGCTCATCTCTAGTGGAGACATGAAAAGAAGAAAGAATGTGAGGAAAGATTAGAGGGAACAGAGTAGAGTGTCAGTAAAGTGATGTGATAGGCCGCATCATATGGGGGGATAGATATTGAATTGATCGTCCAGCATAGTGCATTCCAGAAAACTGGCTCATCACAAGAGAAGTCCAGAAGACAGAGGTTCACATTATGGAGGATGGGAGTCTCACATCAGTTGCCAGACGCCTGTGTCTGGCAGGCAGGTCAACAGAGTTCACACTCAGGGCTCCCCACTGCCCTCAAAGATGAAACTTCTGCCGGATTGCCGAGCGGCCGTGTCACGTAATTCGGCAGTCTGGCAGCGGGTATCAATACATGGAGGACTCTATGCCATTTTTTTCAATTATTTATTTACTTTTACTCTCCAGTTCGGGGACCCAGACATCTAGTGTTAAGGCAACAACCATAGAAGCCGGCACAGAAGGAGATCTAATGCGTGGACCTGGAAGTAGAGTGACAGCCACTGGAGTCTCAGTAAGGCCAAAGTCACACGTGCTAGTGACTAGAGTTGAGCACGGTTCGTGGTTCTCCAGTTCGCGGTTCAAGTGATTTTGGGGGCTGTTCTAGAACGCAAGCTTTTTGCTAAAAGTTCGGCAGCTCGAGTTACGTTCGAGAACGGTTCTATCAGCAAAAAGCCTAGCTAATTACTAGCTGGCTTTTCACTGTAATAGTGTGAGTCACTCTGTGATTCACACTATTATCTAATTTCAGCGTATAGTGTGCGGGGGGGACGGGGTTTAGATCTGTGTTGCTGGGATAATGGCGATCACCATTTTTTTTTCCCTAAGCGCGCGTGCAGTGGGGCGGGCCAGCATGTCAGCCAATCACAGACACACACACGGCTAAGTGGACTTTTTGCCAGACAAGCAAGGGCATGTGTCATAGGCTGTGAATGTCACATGTCCTTGCATTATAAATATGGCCATTTTCCCTCACGGCGCCATTATCTGCCTTCTGCGTGTAGGTGACAGTCACAGCTCACGCAGCTCCTGGCGCCGCTCCGGCTGTGTACGCTACATACACAGCGCTGGACAGTATAGGGACAGAAGTTTATTTCAGCTCTTTTCAGGGCTCATTTTCTCGGGCTCAGAGCCCATAGGTGACAGTCAGGTCCGTGGAAACACTGAATACAGCTTCAGATAACAGCGTCTTTATTCCTAAGGTCAGGGAATTCCTTGCTGCATTTCACCATTAGGAGGGATAGAAAGTGAGGCTTCCTTTCCTCTACACTGACCCACAACCCGGCCACTGTACCCACCTGCCCTTTTTTGCAAAGCCATTTTACTAGCAAAGAGTGCTGCCAGTTAGTGCCATCCACAAAGGGTCTGCTAGACTACATTAGGGTCCCATTTGTGCCAAGCAAGTTCCACCACCTCTGCATTCCACCCTCATGCACATTTTTGCAAAGCCATTTTAATTGCAAAAAGTGCTGCCAGTTAGTGCCATCCAAAAAGTGGCTGCTGTATTCCATTAGTGTCCCACTGGTGCCAAGCAATTTCTAGCACCTCAGCATTGCACCCTCAAGCTCATTTATACTAAGCTATTACGGTATAATAGCAAACAGTGCTGCCAGTTTTAGGGCCATATGTTACGGGGGGACGAGCAGATTAGGACCAGGGGGTATATATCCTAATCGCCAGTCGGGGCCCACCGTGCTCCAGATGACAATGGAGCTGCTGGCACCTGAGGGTTAGGCGGAGACTATAGAGCTGGATGGCTCTGAGATAACCCAGGAACTCTGGGAACCGGTCACGTGTGTTGGGACACGTCAGACCGGACGACAACCCGATTAGCGTTTTGGTGCACCTAGCGCTACACCAACCACGTGTGCAGGAAACACGTCAGGCCGGGTGGTAACCAGGTAGCGTTGACCGGAAGACCGCCACGAAAGCGCCCTGTCGGCCACGTGTGTAGGACACGTCAGGCTGAGCGGTCCTCCGATTAGCGTTTCTGGCCACCTCTCGACTGGCCACGTGTGTGTAGGACACGTCAGGCCAGATGGGTACACCAGTAGCGTTGACCGGGAAGCCGAGGCAAATAAGGAACACCCTGTTAACTCCACAGGGGTCCTGGAGTACGCTGTCCTTGCGCGTAGGAGGCACAACCGGACAGGTGGCGCAGCAGGTGCGTTGTCCGTGTGCGTAGGGGGCACAATCGGACAGGTGGCGCAGCAGGTGCGTTGTCCGTGTGCGTAGGGGGCACAATCGGACAGGAAGCACAGCAGCCGCAGCCCAGTTAACGCCACTGGGCTGCTATAGCAAGACTGGAACGGCAGGAGGGAAGCACGGCGCCTGACCCTGATGTGCCGAGCCACGAATCTTGGCGTGACAGGCACCGTTCGCCTAACCCTACCTACCGCTTCCCAACATAGGCTAATGCCACAATGAGGCTCTAACATGGAGGTGTGCTCAGACTGAGCAAAAGTGAAGACTGCGCACCTCCATGTTGTCTCCAGCCCCTTTATAACCTGGGTCCGCCCCAAACCCAGGGTGGAACCACCAAGGTCCAATAGCAGAGTGCCATGTCATCAGTGACGTCACATGCGACCTATCCGGAACCGCCACGTCATTGACGAGCCCATGGCAGCCACGCCCCAAACACTTCACCAGTCATCGTCTGACGACCAATACTGAGGTGCCAGATCATAGGGGCGGGCCTCTGCGAGCCAGTCCGGAGTTGCCACGTCATCAGGACACCTGACACCCTCTGCCCTATCAGGGCCTGCCACCTCACGGACATGCTCAGTGAGGTCCCTACCGGACCTAGCCTCTGGTGCACTAAGTGCCTGAGCATGCCCAGCAGCCTGAGCAACAGGCTCAGAAAGCAGACTATCAGTTTGAGCATGCTCAGTAGGCACATCCCAGAACTTAGACACAGCACGAAGTCCAAGTACCTGTGCAAAGAGGCTGTTAGGGTTAATTGTGGGAGCATGCTCAGTAGCCCGAACTGAGGACTTAGTCCCAGACATAACACAATCAGGCTGAGCATGCTCACTAGGCAAAACACCGGGCTTAAACTCTGGCTGGGGTAAATCGGCGCACGCATGCACACTAGCCGCCTCTCCACACTTAGATGTGGTGGAAGGAACAGCCAACTGGACGACCCGAGGCACGGCCAAGAACGGCAGCCGGCGCCTGGGCGCAACAGGAACCACAGCAGGCTGCTTGCGGCTATGGCGGCGCCGGTGCGTAACACCATAGTTGCATTGTCAGGGATAGTCAGTGTTGGTTCTTCAGCTGTCAATAAAGATAGACCACCGCTGCAATCTACACCACCTCTCAATTTTTACTACCACATTTTAAGTGGCCAATCTTGTCGCTATCAAAATGAGTGGCAAAATGACAGATGCTGGTGGAAAGGGGAAGAGGCGTGGTGGAAAAGGAAAAACAGGGTTTGTCCATGGGGAAGGTGGCAAAGATACATTAACATATGCTGAAGATAGGCCATCTTCCAGCAAAAGTAAGATGTCTACTACTTTCCGTGGACAATCTGATGTGCTCCCTTTTTTACAGACCCGAACAACTGTAACAAAGGTAGATGATGCACAAAAAAAGCACATGCTTGATTGGATCTCAAGTGCTCCAACAAGTGCCCTCTCCTCCACCTCAACTATCGCATCCAAAAAAAACAAGTCCTCTGAGTTGTCATCCCAATCACACTTGCTTTCTCCCAGCTCTCAAGTCTCCACCCGCCCTGCACAGTATGGAGGAACAGAGATGGCTGAGTCTTTAGAGCTGTTCAGGCACACTATAGCCTGGGAATCAGAGGTCTGCTCCCAAGCTACAGTGAGTACAGACCAGGAAATGGTCTGCAGTGATGCCCAGAACCTTTGTGAGTCAGATTCAGGCCGTGATGATCAAGTTTCTGAGCATAATGTTGACCTTTATTCACAAAACTGTAACACCTGTTGGTAGGGACAATGAGGAACATAATGATGACAATGAGACGCAGATACCAGATTGGGATGACAACTTAAATATTCGGTCAGGGCAAGAAGAGGCTCGGTCTGAGGATGAGGGGAGTGCAAACACAACAATTGATGAGGAAGTTCTAGATCCCACCTACTGTCAACCCACAGTCAGGCACTCGAGGAGGTCAACAGAGGCGGTGGAGGAGGATGCAACTGACGACGAAGTTACCTTGCGCCTTCCTGGACAGAGTCGGAGCACTGGTAGCACGTCTACAACTGCATCCTCAGCCACCACTCTGCCTCTGAGCACTAGTCGGGGTGGCTCTGCAGGTCGCATGCCCTCTAAGCCTTGCCTAGCCTGGTCTTTTTTGACCTTGCAAAGGATCGCCCAAAACATCTGATCTGTAATATTTGTCGGGAATCTTTAAGTAGAGGCAAAAACCTCAGCAGTTTGACAACTTCTTCCATGAATCGTCACATGAATAAATATCATATGTCCCAGTGGGAAGCTCACCGTGCTGCAATGCGGCCTAGTGGAGCGGACCATCCACCGCCTGCCCCTTCCAGTGCATCCGCGCGCTCTTCATCTTCTAGGACTATGGGGACAACTGTCACACCTGGTTTTCCACGCACAACTTCCACCACTGTAACCGCAACAGGCAGTTTGCTTGGTAGGTCGTCAGTTGGTTTGGAAGGGGAAACAAGTGAGTGTGTACAGCTCTATCAGACATCGACAGCACCAACTTTGGATGAAGGCAACATCATGTCTTCGACTGCACTTCCTCATAAACCTGCATTTTTCCAGGGACACCCTACTAAACACCGTCTACACACAGCAGCCAGATCTCTGTCCCTCAGATGTGGACAAATAAAAGGTAATTTCCTCCGACCCATGACAAAGCTAAGAGATTGACTTTATCCCTCTGTAAGCTCTTGGCTACGGAAATGCTGCCTTTCCGACTGGTGGACACACAATATTTTAGAGACCTTATGTCCGTCACTGTGCCCCAGTACCAGATGCCCAGTCGCCACTACTTCTCTAAGAAAGGTGTGCCCGCGCTACACCAGCATGTCGCACACAACATCACCGCTTCCTTGAGAAACTGTGTGAACGGGTGCATTTCACCACCGATACTTCGACCAGTGAGCATGGACAGGGATGTTACATGTCGCTGACTGGGCACTGGGTAACTATGGTGATAGATGGAGAAGGGTCTGCTGAACAAGTCTTGCCATCCCCACGACTTGTGCGTCAATCCTCTGTCTGTCCAAGTTCCGCCACTGCTTCTGCCTCCTCCACCTCGTTTGGGTCCTCCACCTCCGCCCCAAGCCTGCCTGGTCAGACCACCAGTGTTCTAACTGCGCAGAAGGAATCACGCACCCCTCATTACTATGCTGGCAGCAGAGCGCAACGTCATCAGGCGGTCTTTATCTTGAAAGGTCTTGGAAATAAGAGTCACACAGCGGCTGAGTTGTGGGCAGCTCTGGAGACTGAGTTTGGTAAATGGTTTTCTCCACTCAACCTGCAGCCAGGTAAGGCCGTGTGCGACAATGCTGCATACCTGGGTGCGGCCCTTCTGTTACGAGGGGGACCCGGGAAAGCGTGCCAAGATGGGAAATGGACAGCTTCCGCCAGTCAAGGTCCACTGTGCGGTGTAGGGGACCGCTGCTATGGTGGGTGAAGAGTGAGCGGGTTGCTGCTAGCGATCGTCTGGAATGTCACAGACGATCTATGTACACCGGTCTGCCCTAACCCGTGAGGGTTGTATGGCACGGATCTCACGGCTCGGTGTACCTGTTGCACGAGGAAGCACAGAGGTGCCTACGCACGTGTGCCAGCGGGAGTAACAGGGATATGGCACGAGAGTAGCACAGAGGTGCCAACACACGTGTGCTTTCAATAACCAGGTGAGTCCGGTGGAGACTCGAGGAGCTCACCTGGGACAGGAGCATGGCCTGTTGAAGGAGATACTGCCGGAGCAGCAAGGCAGGAACACGGCCTGCAAACCAGGTGCTGCCTAAGCAGCAAGGGCCAAGCCCACAAAAGACAATAATGCCTGAGCAGTGGCGTGGCAGCACGCTGCCAGACATCCAAACATAGAAGGACAGTCACGCGCCGCCATGATGGCAGGGGGAGCTTTTAAGGAGGTGTAGCTCCACCCAAGGGCGGGCGCGAGATGGACGTGACCCAATGAGGATTTGTGTCATCTTGGCCCGGCCAGTCAGGATTCAGCACACCACCAGCCTCGTTATCGGGCCGTGTGATATCAGTGAGCGAATCAGAAGACGTCACGTGGGGCACATACTCATCTTCCTGCCTCTGGGTCATAAAGGTGGGATCCTCGGTTTCACAATGTGCAGAGATAAGGGAAGTCTTGCTGCTTCCCTGAGCATCCATCCTTTGCACACTGTGCAACCTCTCAGACCCTCTGTGATGCTGAGCAGGAGGGCTCGTGGCAGGCAAGGGATGGGAGACCACTCCATTCCTTGCAAGGGGAGAACCACTAGGTGTCACCCTTCTGCTGTGTCTCTGAGGAGGCAACTCCTGCAGACTGCGCAGTCTCCCAGACCTTTGGTGCTGCTGAGCAGGAGGGCTCGCGGCAGACAAGGAATGGGGGACCACCTCATTCCTTGCAACAGGAGAGCCACGAGTTGTAGCAGGCGAAATGTTGAGGAAGGTGCAGGAGAACATGAAGAAATGGATGACGAACTGTCCATGGACATGGAAGACTTAGCAGATGAGGGAGACCTTGGTCACATTTCGGTTGAATGAGGTTGGGGGGAGATGTCAGAGGAAGAAAGAACGGTTAGCACCTCTATGCCACAAACACAGCGTGGACTTGGTCCGCATGGCTGCGCAAGACACATGAATGCCTTCTTGTTGCACTACCTCCAACATGACCCTCGTATTGTCAAAATTAGAAGTGATGATGACTACTGGCTTGCCACACTATTAGATCCCCGATACAAGTCCAAATTTTGTGACATAATTCCAGCCATAGAAAGGGATGCACGTATGCAGGAGTATCAGCAGAAGCCATAGAAAGCGACGCACGTATGCAGGAGTATCAGCAGAAGCCATAGAAAGCGACGCACGTATGCAGCAGTATCAGCAGAAGCCATAGAAAGTGACGCACGTATGCAGGAGTATCAGCAGAAGCCATAGAAAGCGACGCACGTATGCAGGAGTATCAGCAGAAGCCATAGAAAGTGACGCACATATGCAGGAGTATCAGCAAAAGCCATAGAAAGGGACGCACGTATGCGGGAGTATCAGCAGAAGCCATAGAAAGGGACGCACGTATGCAGGAGTATCAGCAGAAGCCATAGAAAGGGACGCACGTGTGCAGGAGTATCAGCAGAAGCCATAGAAAGGGACGCACGTATGCAGGAGTATCAGCAGAAGCCATAGAAAGGGACGCACGTATGCAGGAGTATCAGCAGAAGCCATAGAAAGGGACGCACGTATGCAGGAGTATCAGCAGAAGCCATAGAAAGGGACGCACGTATGCAGGAGTATCAGCAGAAGCCATAGAAAGTGACGCACATATGCAGGAGTATCAGCAGAAGCCATAGAAAGGGACGCACGTATGCAGGAGTATCAGCAGAAGCCATAGAAAGGGACGCACGTATGCAGGAGTATCAGCAGAAGCCATAGAAAGGGACGCACATATGCAGGAGTATCAGCAGAAGCCATAGAAAGGGACGCACGTATGCAGGAGTATCAGCAGAAGCCATAGAAAGGGACGCACGTATGCAGGAGTATCAGCAGAAGCTGTTACTCGATCTTAGCTCGGCTTTTCCACCAAACAACCGTGCAGGTGCAGGGAGTGAATCTCCCAGTTGTAACTTGACAAACATGGGACGGTCTCGTCATCTTCAACAGTCTACCCGTACCAGTAGCACCGTATCTGGTGCTGGTAACAGCACCTTTATTGAATCGTTTCATAATTTTTTTAGACCATCCTTTGCAAGGCCACCAGAGACAACAAGTCTGACACATAGTCATCGGCTGGAGAGGATGATACAGGAGTATCTCCAAATGAACCTTGATGCCATGACTTTGCAAATGGAGCTTTGCTCATTTTGGGCTTCAAATCTTGAAAAATGGCCTGAGCTCTCCACTTACGCCTTGGAGATCTTGTTGTGTCCCGTGGCCAGCGTTGTCTCTGAACGTGTATTCAGTGCTGCTGGGTGTGTGCTGACTAGAGTTGAGCGCGGTTCGTGGTTCGTGGTTCTCCAGTTCTAGGCTCGAGTGATTTTGGGGCCTGTTCTAGATCGAACTAGAACTCGAGCTTTTTGCAAAAGCTCGATAGTTCTAGAAACGTTCGAGAACGGTTCTAGCAGCCAAAAAACAGCTAATTCCTAGCTTGGTTTCTGCTGTAATCGTGTAAGTCACTCTGTGAATCAAACTATTATCACATTTCAGTGTATAGTGTGCGTGAACAGCGCCTTCAGATCACTGCTGTTTCTATAATGGCGATCGCCATTTTTTTTTTTTTTTTTCTTGTCTTCCTTCCCTAAGCGCGCGCGTCTTGTGGGGCGGGCCAGCATGTCAGCCAATCACAGACACACACACAGCTAAGTGGACTTTGAGCCAGAGAAGCAACGGCATGTGTGATAGGATCTGCATGTCACATGTCCCTGCATTATAAAACCGGACATTTTCTTCACGGACGCCATTATCTGCCTTCTGCGTCTTGGGTGTCAGACATCACTGTCGCAGCTCCGTCATCCTGAGTCCTATAGCCGATACAGCTGTATGCGCTGCATACACAGCGCTGGACAGCATAGGGAGAGCACTTTATAGCAGTCCTTTTAAGGGCTCGTACCGGCAGGGTCAGAGAGCCATAGGTGACAGGTCCTGCAAACAGCAACAGCGTCTGTGCAGCCAAGGTCAGGGATTTCCTCCCTGCATTTCACCATTAGGAGGGAATAGAAAGGCAGGCTTCCATTCCTCTACCCAGAGCACCACAATCCTGGCACTGTACCCTCCTGTCCTCTGCACACTCCAACTCCTAACTAAGCCATTATACTAGCAAACACTCAGTGTACCTAGTGGCATCCTAAACGTGGCTATTGGACTTTGCTATAGTCCTACTAGTGCAAAGACATTTGCAGAGCGCATCTGCCTGCGTTGCACACTCCAACTAATTATAACTAAGCCATTATACTAGCAAACACTCAGTGTACCTAGTGGCATCCTATACGTGGCTATTGGACTTTGCTATAGTCCCACTAGTGCCAAGACATTTGCAGAGCGCATCTGCCTGCGTTGCACACTCCAACTAATTATAACAAAGCCATTATACTAGCAAACACTCAGTGTACCTAGTGGCATCCTATACGTGGCTATTGGACTTTGCTATAGTCCTACTAGTGCAAAGACATTTGCAGAGCGCATCTGCCTGCGTTGCACACTCCAACTAATTATAACAAAGCCATTATACTAGCAAACACTCAGTGTACCTAGTGGCATCCTATACGTGGCTATTGGACTTTGCTATAGTCCCACTAGTGCAAAGACATTTGCAGAGCACGTCTGCCTGCGTTGCACACTCCAACTAATTATAACTAAGCCATTATACTAGCAAACACTCAGTGTACCTAGTGGCATCCTATACGTGGCTATTGGACTTTGCTATAGTCCTACTAGTGCAAAGACATTTGCAGAGCGCATCTGCCTGCGTTGCACACTCCAACTAATTATAACTAAGCCATTATACTAGCAAACACTCAGTGTACCTAGTGGCATCCTATACGTGGCTATTGGACTTTGCTATAGTCCCACTAGTGCCAAGACATTTGCAGAGCGCATCTGCCTGCGTTGCACACTCCAACTAATTATAACTAAGCCATTATACTAGCACACACTCAGTGTACCTAGTGGCATCCTATACGTGGCTATTGGACTTTGCTATAGTCCCACTAGTGCCAAGACATTTGCAGAGCGCATCTGCCTGCGTTGCACACTCCAACTAATTATAACTAAGCCATTATACTAGCACACACTCAGTGTACCTAGTGGCATCCTATACGTGGCTATTGGACTTTGCTATAGTCCCACTAGTGCCAAGACATTTGCAGAGCGCATCTGCCTGCGTTGCACACTCCAACTAATTATAACTAAGCCATTATACTAGCAAACACTTAGTGTACCTAGTGGCATCCTATACGTGGCTATTGGACTTTGCTATAGTCCCACTAGTGCCAAGACATTTGCAGAGCGCATCTGCCTGCGTTGCACACTCCAACTAATTATAACTAAGCCATTATACTAGCAAACACTTAGTGTACCTAGTGGCATCCTATACGTGGCTATTGGACTTTGCTATAGTCCCACTAGTGCCAAGACATTTGCAGAGCGCATCTGCCTGCGTTGCACACTCCAACTAATTATAACTAAGCCATTATACTAGCAAACACTTAGTGTACCTAGTGGCATCCTATACGTGGCTATTGGACTTTGCTATAGTCCCACTAGTGCCAAGACATTTGCAGAGCGCATCTGCCTGCGTTGCACACTCCAACTAATTATAACTAAGCCATTATACTAGCACACACTCAGTGTACCTAGTGGCATCCTATACGTGGCTATTGGACTTTGCTATAGTCCCACTAGTGCCAAGACATTTGCAGAGCGCATCTGCCTGCGTTGCACACTCCAACTAATTATAACTAAGCCATTATACTAGCACACACTCAGTGTACCTAGTGGCATCCTATACGTGGCTATTGGACTTTGCTATAGTCCCACTAGTGCCAAGACATTTGCAGAGCGCATCTGCCTGCGTTGCACACTCCAACTAATTATAACTAAGCCATTATACTAGCAAACACTTAGTGTACCTAGTGGCATCCTATACGTGGCTATTGGACTTTGCTATAGTCCCACTAGTGCCAAGACATTTGCAGAGCGCATCTGCCTGCGTTGCACACTCCAACTAATTATAACTAAGCCATTATACTAGCAAACACTCAGTGTACCTAGTGGCATCCTATACGTGGCTATTGGACTTTGCTTTAGTCCCACTAGTGCCAAGACATTTGCAGCACGTCTGCCTGCGTTGCACACTCCAACTAATTATAACTAAGTTACATTGTCAGGGATATTTATTCTTTATTATTCTGCTGTTAATAAAGCTAGACCACCACTGCAATCTTCACCACCTCTCAATTTTTACTACCACATTTTCAGTCCACAATCTTGTCGCAATCAACATGAGTGGCAAAATGACAGATGCTGGTGGAAAGGGGAAGAGGCGTGGTGGAAAAGGCAAAAAAGGTTGTGTCAGTGGGGAAGGTGGCAAAGCTCCATTATCATCTGCTGCAGATAGACCATCTACTAGCAAAAGTAAGATGTCTACTACTTATTGTGGACAATCCGATGTGCTCCCTTTTTTACGGACACGAACAAGAGGAACAAAGGTAGATGATGGGCAAAAAAGGAAAATGCTTGAATGGATCTCAAGTGGTCCAACAAGTGCCCTCTCAGCCACTTCAAGTACCGCATCCAAAAAACACCAGTCCTCTGAGTTGTCATCCCAATCACACTTGATTTCTCCCAGCTCTGAAGTCTCCATCAGCCCTGCACAGTATGGTGGAACTGAGATGGCTGAGTCTGCAGAGCTGTTCAGTCACACTATAGCCTGGGAATCAGAGGTCTGCTCCCAAGCTACAGTGAGTACAGAACAGGAAATGGTCTGCAGTGATGCCCAGAACCTTTGTGACTCTGATTCAGGCCGTGAGGACCAAGTTTCTGAGCATAATGTTGACCCTTTGTCACAAACTGTAACACCTGTGGTTATAGACAATGAGGAACATACTGATGAAGATGAGACGCAGATACCCGATTGGGATGACAACTTAAATATTCGGTCAGGGCAAGAAGAGGCTCGGTCTGAGGGGGAGGGGAGTGCAAACACAACAATTGATGATGACGTTCTAGATCCCACCTACTGTCAACCCCCAGTCAGGCACTCGAGGAGGTCAACAGAGGCGGTGGAGGAGGATGCAACCGACGACGAAGTTACCTTGCGCCTTCCTGGACAGAGTCGGAGCACTGGTAGCACGTCTACAACTGCATCCTCAGCCACCACTCTGCCTATGAGCATTATTCGGGGTGGATCAACAGGTCGCATGGCCTCTAAGCCTTGCCTAGCCTGGTCCTTTTTTCACATCGAAAAAGATCGCCCAACTCATGTGATATGTAACATTTGTCATGATTCTGTTAGTAGAGGTCAAAACCTCAGCAGTTTGACAACTTCTTCCATGAATCGTCACATGACTAAATATCATAAGTCCCGGTGGGAAGCTCACCGTGCTGCAATGCGGCCTAGCGGAGCGAACCATCCACCGCCCGCCCCTTCCAGTGCATCCGCGCGCTCTTCATCTTCTAGGACTGTGGGGACAGCTGTCACACCTGTTTTTCCACGCAAAACTTCCACCACTGTAACCGCAACAGGCACTTTGCTTGGTAGGTCGTCAGTTGGTTTGGAAGGGGAAACAAGTGAGTGTGTACAGCTCTCTCAGACATCGATAGCACCAACGTTGGATGAAGGCAACATCATGTCTCCGCCTGCACTTTCCTCACAAACCTGCATTTTTCCAGGGACACCCTACTCAACACCGTCTACACACAGCAGCCAGATCTCTGTCCCTCAGATGTGGTCAAATAAAAGGCCACTTCCTCCGACCCATGACAAAGCTAAGAGGTTGACTCTATCCCTCTGTAAGCTGTTGGCTACCGAAATGCTGCCTTTCCGCCTAGTGGACACACAGGATTTTAGAGACCTTATGTCTGTCGCTGTGCCCCAGTACCAGATGAACAGTCGCCACTACTTCTCTAAGAAAGGTGTGCCCGCGCTACACCAGCATGTCGCACACAACATCACCGCTTCCTTGAGAAACTCTGTGTGTGAACGGGTGCATTTCACCACCGATACTTGGACCAGTAAGCATGGACAGGGACGTTACATGTAGCTGACTGGGCACTGGGTAACTATGGTGATAGATGGTGAAGGGTCTGCTGCACAAGTCTTGCCGTCCCCACGACTTGTGTGTCAATCCTCTGTCTGTCCAAGTTCCGCCACTGCTTCTGCCTCCTCCACCTCATCTGGGTCCTCCACCTCCGCCCCAAGCCTGCCTGGTCAGGCCACCAGCGTTCTCACTGCGCAGAAGGAATCACGCACCCCTCATTACTATGCTGGCAGCAGAGCGCAACGGCATCAGGCGGTCTTTAGCTTGACATGTCTTGGTAATAAGAGTCACACAGCTGAGGAGTTGTGGTCAGCTCTGCGGTCCGAGTTTAATAAATGGTTGTCTCCACTCAACCTGCAGCCTGGTAAGGCCGTGTGCGACAATGCTGCAAACCTGGGTGCGGCCCTTCGCCTGGGCAAGGTGACACACGTACCTTGTATGGCTCACGTGTTGAACCTTGTCGTGCAGCAATTTTTAACACACTATCCCGGCCTAGATGGCCTTCTGAACAGGGCACGAAAACTGTCTGCTCACTTCCGCCGTTCAAGCGCCGCAGCTGAGCGACTTGCATCGCTCCAGAAGTCTTTCGGCCTGCCGGTTCATCGCCTGAAATGCGATGTGGCGACACGCTGGAATTCAACTCTCCACATGTTACAGCGACTGTGGCAGCACCGCAGAGCCCTGGTGCAATACGTCATGACGTATAGCCTGGGCCAACGAGATGCAGAGGTGGGGCAGATCACCCTGATGGAATGGTCTCAGATCAAGGACCTATGCACCCTTCTGCACAGTTTCGACATGGCGTCGAATATGTTTAGCGCTGACAATGCCATTATCAGCATGACGATTCCAGTCATTTACATGCTGGAGCACACGCTAAACACTATTCGGAGTCAGGGGGTGGGACAACATGAAGGGGAGGAACTACAGGAGGATTCATATGCGCAAGGGACAACAACATCACCTAGGTCCAGACGTTCATCATCACCAACGCAGCAGGCATGGGACCAAGGGGGACAGGGATCGACAAGGGCGCATAGTAGCAGGCGAAATGTTGAGCAAGGTGCAGGAGAACATGAAGAAATGGAGGACGAACTGTCCATGGACATGGAAGACTCAGCGGATGAGGGAGACCTTGGTCAAATTTCAGTTGAAAGAGGTTGGGGTCAGATGTCAGAGGAAGAAAGAACGGGTAGCACCTCTATGCCACAAACACAGCGTGGACTTGGTCCGCATGGCTGCGCAAGACACATGAGTGCCTTTTTGTTGCACTACCTCCAACATGACCCTCGTATTGTCAAAATTAGAAGTGATGATGACTACTGGATTGCCACACTATTAGATCCCCGGTACAAGTCCAAATTTTGTGACATAATTCCAGCCATAGAAAGGGACGCACGTATGCAGGAGTATCAGCAGAAGCCATAGAAAGGGACGCACGTATGCAGGAGTATCAGCAAAAGCCATAGAAAGGGACGCACGTATGCAGGAGTATCAACAGAAGCCATAGAAAGGGACGCACGTATGCAGGAGTATCAGCAGAAGCCATAGAAAGGGACGCACGTATGCAGGAGTATCAGCAGAAGCCATAGAAAGGGACGCACGTATGCAGGAGTATCAGCAGAAGCCATAGAAAGGGACGCACGTATGCAGGAGTATCAGCAGAAGCCATAGAAAGGGACGCACGTATGCAGGAGTATCAGCAGAAGCTGTTACTAGATCTTAGCTCGGCTTTTCCACCAAACAACCGTGCAGGTGCAGGGAGTGAATCTCCCAGTTGTAACTTGACAAACATGGGACGGTCTCGTCATCTTCAACAGTCTACCCGTACCAGTAGGACCGTATCTGGTGCCGGTAACAGCAATTTTATGGAATCTTTTCATAATTTTTTTAGACCCTCTTTTGCAAGGCCACCAGAGACAACAAGTCTGACACATAGTCAACGGCTGGAGAGGATGATACAGGAGTATCTCCAAATGAACATCGATGCCATGACTGTGCAACTGGAGCCTTGCTCCTTTTGGGCTTCAAACCTAGAAAAATGGCCAGAGCTCTCCAGTTACGCCTTGGAGATTTTGTCGTGTCCAGCGGCCAGCGTTGTCTCTGAACGTGTCTTCAGTGCTGCTGGGTGTGTGCTGACAGATAAGCGCACGCGTCTGTCCAGTGACAATGTGGACAGACTGACGTTCATCAAAATGAACAAGTCATGGATCCACAAGGAATTTACTACCCCTGTGTCATCCTGGGGAGAGTAAATGCTTGTTGATTTGGAATGTGCTTGATGCAAATCAAAACATCCTGTTTGCAACTAGGGCACAAGTGCTGCCACTGAATGGGTGGGTGTGTGGGGCCCAATTTTTGGAAAAAAAGGGAGACTCCGCTTGGAGTAACCCTTGCTTGCTGTGTTTTTAAAAGAAGCCAAGATGAACAGAGCTGGGATCAGGAAAGACTTTGCTACCTACCCCGGTGTCATCCTGGGGACGGATAAGAATGACGTATTTTTGAATGTGCTTGATGCAAATGTAGCTGTGAAGTGTACAACTAGGGCACAACTGCTGCCACTGAAGGGGTGGGTGTGTGTGGGGCCCAATTTTTGGAAAAAAGGGAGACTCCGCTTGGAGTAACCCTTGCTTACATTGTTTTTAAAAGAAGCCAAGATGAACAAGTCATGGGTCAGCAAAGACTTTGCTACCTACCCCGGTGTCATCCTGGGGACGGATAAGAATGGCGTATTTTTGAATGTGCTTGATGCAAATGTAGCTGTGAAGTGTACAACTAGGGCACAAGTGCTGCCACTGAATGGGTGGGTGTGTGGGGCCCAATTTTTGGAAAAAAGGGAGACTCCGCTTGGAGTAACCCTTGCTTACATTGTTTTTAAAAGAAGCCAAGATGAACAGAGCTGGGATCAGGAAAGACTTTGCTACCTACCCCGGTGTCATCCTGGGGACGGATAAGAATGACGTATTTTTGAATGTGCTTGATGCAAATCTAGCTGTGAAGTGTACAACTGGGGCACAACTGCTGCCACTGAACGGGTGGGTGTGTGGGGCCCAATTTTTGGAAAAAAAGGGAGACTCCGCTTGGAGTAACCCTTGCTTGCTGTGTTTTTAAAAGAAGCCAAGATGAACAGAGCTGGGATCAGGAAAGACTTTGCTACCTACCCCGGTGTCATCCTGGGGACGGATAAGAATGGCGTATTTTTGAATGTGCTTGATGCAAATGTAGCTGTGAAGTGTACAACTAGGGCACAACTGCTGCCACTGAATGGGTGGGTGTGTGTGGGGCCCAATTTTTGGAAAAAAAGGGAGACTCCGCTTGGAGTAACCCTTGCTTGATGTGTTTTTAAAAGAAGCCAAGATGAACAGAGCTGGGATCAGGAAAGACTTTGCTACCTACCCCGGTGTCATCCTGGGGACGGATAAGAATGGCGTATTTTTGAATGTGCTTGATGCAAATGTAGCTGTGAAGTGTACAACTGGGGCACAACTGCTGCCACTGAAGGGGTGGGTGTGTGTGGGGCCCAATTTTTGGAAAAAAGGGAGACTCCGCTTGGAGTAACCCTTGCTTACATTGTTTTTAAAAGAAGCCAAGATGAACAGAGCTGGGATCAGGAAAGACTTTGCTACCTACCCCGGTGTCATCCTGGGGACGGATAAGAATGGCGTATTTTTGAATGTGCTTGATGCAAATGTAGCTGTGAAGTGTAAAACTAGGGCACAACTGCTGCCACTGAAGGGGTGGGTGTGTGGGGCCCAATTTTTGGAAAAAAGGGAGACTCCGCTTGGAGTCACCTTGCGGTGTTTTACATGATTTTAGAAGGGCGTGCCATGCCTATATCTGTGTGTCCTCCTCTTTTTCCTTGTCCAGCTGTTTTGTTTTCGCATGAGTATATGTCCTTGTCACTTTCCAATGTGTTTGAGTTGTTTGTCACCTTTAGGACACCTTTGAGGGTGTTTTCTAGGTGTTTTTCTGTGTTTGTGATTGCCTGCCATTGTTTCCTATGCAGTTCGAGTTCGGTTCGTCGAACGTTCGACGAACCGAACTCGAACGGGAGGTCCGTTCGGCGAACCAACCTCGAGCCGAACCGCGACCGGTTCGCTCATCTCTAGTGCTGACAGATAAGCCCACGCGTCTGTCCAGTGACAATGTGGACAGACTGACGTTCATCAAAATGAAAAAGTCATGGATCCACAAGGAATTTACTACCCCTGTGTCATCCTGGGGAGAGTAAATGCGTGTGGATTTGGAATGTGCTTGATGCAAATCAAAACATCCGGTTTGCAACTAGGGCACAAGTGCTGCCACTGAAGGGGTGTCTGTGTGGCCCAATTTTTGGAAAAAAGGGAGATTCTGCTTGGACTCCCCTTGCGGTGTTTTACATGATTTTAGAAGGGCGTGCCATGCCTATATCTGTGTCTCGTCCTCTTTTTCCTCGTAAAGCTGTTTTGTTTTCGCATGAGAATTTGTCCTTGTCACTTTGCTATGTATTTGTGTTGTGAGTTGTTTGCCACCTTTTGGACACCTGTGAGGGTGTTTTCTAGGTGTTTTTATGTGTTTGTGATTGCCTCCCATTGTTTCCTATGGGATTCGAGTGGTTCGTCGAACCGAACTCGAACACGACCTCCATTCGACGAACCAAGCTCGAGCCGAACTGCGACCGGTTCGCTCATCTGTATGTAGTGAGTCGGAGACTCTGCATCGGCATCACCCGGCATGGCCGCACACTCTTCTGACAGGAGCGGTCGGCTGTATGTGTTTCTATGCAGCTCAGATGCTCCTGTCCAGAGAGTGTGTGGCCGTGCTGGGTGATGCCGATGCGAGACTCTCCATTATAGATGCCATCTGTGATTGTAATGCTGTAAAGAAAATATATGTAATAATTGTAATATAATCCTATAAATTGCTATTATCCTCTGCTCCAGAATTCCTGCGAGTCTGAGCATTGCATTTGCTGAGTAGAGCTGTTCTGTGTCTGATATTGGAATAATCGGGATCGCTGCGATGTCGGCTGCGGTGTAGATACAATAATGCTGCTATGTATTAGCCCCGTGTTTAGCTCCTCATTGTCATCTGCTTTGCTTCTATTGCAGATAATTCATCCGATCTAATGCTAATGTTACAGCTAATAACAAACACAGCATTATTATCCCGCGGCTGATATATCGCCGTTCACCCATAGAAGTGAATGGGCTTTGTGTTATACAGATTTAGGCCGATCTCTTATGATATATAATAAATGCTGATGATTACTGACTGCTGGTGATAAATATAATGTGATTATTATCGTCATTTACTGCTGCAGATTCTCACATTGTACGGGGTCTGTTTGGGGTTGGCAGCGGACGCACCAACCATTTGGACCATACAGAACCACACACCGAGGTATATGTATTCAGCGATTTCCCCGCTGTTATCAGCAGACGTCCCCACCTGGTGATGCACGGATACTCCTTCCCCCCACTCTCATATTCACTTAGTGGATACGCTCATACATATCTTCTAACACTTTTTTATTACTCCTCCAACTTCTACCTTTTTGCACAGCACTTTTTGCCCTTTCATTATTAATGTATGTTATATGGTAAGATGTAAAGTTCTGTATATGCACTGACATCTTGGATGTGTTTCCGCTGCCAGTATCTGGGAATTCCCCTGCCTCTTATGTACCACGTGATTGTTGTTACATGTTTTTAACATGGTAGTTTTACTGCCCGCGGTCGTGAAGGGGTTAATTAATATTTTCAATAAAATGAATTGTATATTTCATTCATTCTCGCGGTCACTCTTTCACTCCGCGGGTTACATGCCTGCACTCAGTGGAGGGGTCTTGTATGATATTATTGTGACTTTCTACGGAGTTTTTGATTACATGCATGGGGTCTGTGTCTGCATAAGTCATGATTGGCAACGACATCCATTGCCTATCGGCCGCTGGTACTGCTTTCAGCAGCGCTATTGGCTGTGTTCGGCCGTGGTTACTGTTTCCCCATTGCTCTGCTTTGATAGCCAGCAGTGTCCGTCATGTCATGGATCGGAGGCTGATTGCAGGACTGAAGGGAGGAAGCAGGAGCCGCTCCCCGCTGTAGCGATCATGCCGGTGTACTATTGGTAACTGCATCATATGTAACATCATGTAACTAGTAGTGATGAGCGAGCATGCTTGTCACTACTCGGTACTCGCACGAGTATCACTGTACTCGGGCTGCTCGGCGGGGACCGAGTAATCTCGCGATACTCGTGCTTTACTCGTGGTCTTCATTTCTGCATGTTGGCGCTCTTTTGAGAGCCAGCCCTCATGCAGGGATTGGCTGGCAGACCACTGCAATGCCACAGCCCTGTTAGTTGTGGAATTGCAGTGATTGGCCGGCCTGCACAGCGTCACCGAGCCTTTATACCGGCGGGCGCGCTGTGCTCTGCTCACAGCTATTCTGACAGTGAGTGTAGGGAGAGTGTCGCTGATTCAGGGAAAGCTTTGCGGCCCTTTATAGCTTTTTCAGTTGCAGGGCTGCAAACAGTGTGACCAAAAGTCCTTCTCAGGACTATTCTAGTTGTATACAGGCAGGCAGGGTATAGCCAGGTCGGCGTACAGTAGCAGAGTCCTTCTCAGGACTATTGTTGCTATATACAGGCAGGGTATAGCCAGGTCTGAATACAGGCTAGTGACCAAAAGAGTCCTTGTCAGGACTATTGTAGCAGTATACAGGCAGGCAGGCAGGCAGGGTAGTGGTGACCGTATACCAGCCTTCATATCTGGGGCTGGTGTACACAGTGTAAAACAGTCCAGATAGTGTCTGACTTGTCTGTACTGTAATTGTCGCTCCCCAAAAAAACCTGTTAGTAGGTTATTATTGCGTCCGTGCTTGGTTTTTAAAACCGCACGTGTGTGCCTGTTGGTGGCAGCGTACAGGTGCACTGGTGTGCGTTTTTACCAAACTATTATATAACGCACAAGTGTAGTGTAATACACGTCAGTCAGCAGTGGCTGATAGTGTCAGAGTTCTTAATTTTTGCTCCTAAAACCTGTGTTAGGTTATTATTGCGTCCGTGCTTGGTTTTTAAAACCGCACGTGTGTGCCTGTTGGTGGCAGCGTACAGGTGCACTGGTGTGCGTTTACCAAACTATTATATAACGCACAAGTGTAGTGTATAATACACGTCAGTCAGCAGTGGCTGATAGTGTCAGAGTTCTTAATTTTTGCTCCTAAAACCTGTGTTAGGTTATTATTGCGTCCGTGCTTGGTTTTTAAAACCGCACGTGTGTGCCTGTTGGTGGCAGCGTACAGGTGCACTGGTGTGCGTTTACCAAACTATTATATAACGCACAAGTGTAGTGTATAATACACGTCAGTCAGCAGTGGCTGATAGTGTCAGAGTTCTTAATTTTTGCTCCTAAAACCTGTGTTAGGTTATTATTGCGTCCGTGCTTGGTTTTTAAAACCGCACGTGTGTGCCTGTTGGTGGCAGCGTACAGGTGCACTGGTGTGCGTTTACCAAACTATTATATAACGCACAAGTGTAGTGTATAATACACGTCAGTCAGCAGTGGCTGATAGTGTCAGAGTTCTTAATTTTTGCTCCTAAAACCTGTGTTAGGTTATTATTGCGTCCGTGCTTGGTTTTTAAAACCGCACGTGTGTGCCTGTCGGTGGCAGCGTACAGGTGCACTTGTGTGCAATTTCCAGAAACTTTGATATAACGCACAAGTAGTGAATATACACGTCAGCAGTGCACAGCATTGCAAAATGCGCAAGGGCATTGGCAAGGAACAAGGAAGTGGACGTGATGGTGGTGCAGGCAGAGGCCGAGGTCGTGGGCAAGCTCTAATTTCGCCACAACAAAGGGCCACATCTAGTCGCTCGCACGTCCTGTCCCAAATTCTTGGGGACCGCAGCAGTACACCGCTCTTGAACCAAGACCAGTGTCAACAGGTTGTTAGTTGGATAGCGGATAATGCTTCCAGTCAGATTGGCACCACCACAAACACTCTGTCTTCCACACGGTCAAGTGTCAGTAGCCGTGATACTGCACCGCACATTTCTGAACCTGATCCTCCTTCCTACCACCAGGCTGAGTACACGTCCTCCTCGGACATTAATGATCCCACACTTGGACACTCGGAAGAGCTGTTCACGTTTCCATTCACACATTCTGGCCTCTCGCCAGCTCATATTGAAGTGGGTCATGAGGAGATCGTCTGTACAGATGGCCAAATATTTGAGCAGCCACGTTCTCACGAAGTTGGCAACGTGTCTCAACAAGTGGTGGACGATGATGAGACACAATTGTCAGCAAGTCAGGAGGAGGAGCAGGGTGCGGAAGAGGAAGACGACGTGGTGGATGATCCAGTAACTGACCCAACCTGGCAGGAGGATATGCAGAGCGAGGACAGCAGTGCACAGGGGGAGGGAGGCGTAGCATCACAACAGGCAGTAAGAAGCAGGGTGGTGGCCCCAGGCAGAAGTCAGGCAACCGTTCCCCGGAACAACACGACGACACAAGGTGCCTGTCCAAATGTTAGGTCTTCACGAGTCTGGCAGTTTTTTAAGTTGGATCCAGATGATTCAAAAAAGGCCATTTGCAACACCTGCCGTGCCAGCATCAGCAGGGGTACCAAAACTAGCAGCCTGACCACCACCAGCATGATCAGGCACATGTCAGCCAAGCACCCGACTTTGTGGGAAGTACAACAGAGTCGAGGAGCAGTGCTTGCTGATGTCACTGCTACGTCTTCGCTGGTTGTGCATGCGAGCCAATCCTCTGTCCATGCTGCCTGCGAACAAGCCTCCTCCACTCCTGCACCTACAGTTGCCTACGCAGAAAGAACACCATCATCAAGCACGTCCTTGTCCCAGCGCAGCGTTCAGTTATCCATTCAGCAAACCTTTGAACGCAGGCGCAAATACACTGCCAACACCCCACATGCCACAGTTCTAAATGCTAACATTTCGCGACTGCTTGCGCTGGAAATGTTGCCTTTTAGGCTGGTGGAGACAGAAGCATTCCGTGACCTGATGGCGGCAGCTGTCCCACGTTACTCGGTCCCCAGCCGCCACTATTTCTCCCGGTGTGCCGTCCCCGCGTTGCATAACCACGTGTCACAAAACATCACACGTGCCCTGAACAACGCTGTTTCACCCAAGGTCCACCTAACCACAGACACGTGGACAAGTGCTTGTGGGCAAGGCCGCTACATCTCGTTGACGGCACACTGGGTTAATATTGTGGAAGCTGGGACCCAGTCTGAGCGAGGGACGCAACACGTCCTTCCCACACCAAGGTTTGCAGGCCCTACCTCAGTCAGTGTTTCACCCACACTCTACAGCTCCGGAATGTCATGCTCTTCAGCCTCCTCCTCCTCCTGCGCATCCTCATCCACTGTGCCCTCCACACCAGTCACAAGCTGGAAGCACTGCAGCACTGCCTCGGCGAAGCGGCAACAGGCTGTGCTGAAGCTAATCTGCATAGGTGACAAACCCCACAATGCAGAAGAGCTGTGGACAGCTCTGAAACAGCAGGCAGATCACTGGCTCACACCTCTGAACCTAAAGCCAGGAAAGGTCGTGTGTGACAATGGCCGGAACCTGGTGGCGGCTTTGAGGCGAGGCCAGCTGACACATGTTCCATGCGTGGCCCATGTGCTCAACCTCGTGGTTCAGCGGTTTATAAAGTCATACCCAGAGCTGTCTGATCTGCTGGTAAAAGTTCGCCGCCTGTCTGCACATTTTCGAAAGTCACCTACTGCTTCAGCCGGCCTTGCCGGCTTTCAGCGCCGTTTGCATCTTCCGGCTCACAGACTGGTGTGTGATGTCCCCACGCGTTGGAATTCAACTCTGCACATGTTGGTCAGGATATGTGAGCAGAAGAGGGCAGTTGTTGAGTACCTGCATCACCTAAGCCGTCGGGAAATGGGTCAAACTCCACACATAACACCTGAGGAGTGGAGATGGATGTCAGACCTATGTACCATCCTCCAAAACTTTGAGGACTCCACCAAGATGGTGAGTGGTGATGACGCCATTATTAGCGTCACCATACCGCTACTCTGCCTTCTAAAACGGTCCCTGCTGAAAAACAAACATGATGCATTGCAGGCGGAGCGCGATGAGTTGCAGCAAGAAACAGTAGTGGGTGTGGGTGATAACACACAGCCCAGCCTCGTCTCATCACAACGTGCAGTGGAGGACTATGACGAGGAGGAGGATGAAGACATGGAGCAACTCTCCGGCCAAATTGAGGATATGACATGCACACCAGTCATATCCTCGATTCAGCGTGGCTGGCCAGAGGACAGGGTAGATGAGGAGGAGGAGGAGGAGGAGGAGGAGGAGGAGGAGGAGGACAGCATGTTCAGTCATCTTGTTGGTCAGGCTACTGAAGTCCTGGCTGTTAAGAGTCTGGCGCACATGGCTGACTTTATGGTAAGCTGCCTGTCTCGTGACCCTCGCGTTAAGAACATCTTGGCCGACAATCATTACTGGTTGGTAACACTGTTAGACCCACGCTACAAGGAGAACTTTTTGTCTCTTATTCCCGTGGAGGAGAGGTCAACCAAAATGCAGCAGTTTCGGAAGGCCATACTCACGGAAGTAGGCAAAGCATTCCCCTCACAAAACGCTAGCGGCATAGGTCAGGAATCAGTGGACAACCGAGGCGTACAGCCGAGAGAGGCACAAGTCCAATCCGCCAGAGGTAGGGGAACAGTCTTTAAGATGTGGGACAGTTTTCTCAGCCCCTCACGTACCACAGCCCCTGAGGTGCGGGGTAGTGCCACAAGAAATCCTAAGTTTGCCCAGATGCTGAAGGAGTACCTTGCAGATCGAACAACTGTACTCCGACATTCCTCTGTGCCTTACAATTATTGGGTATCCAAGCTGGACACGTGGCATGAATTGGCTCTCTACGCCTTGGAAGTCCTGGCCTGCCCTGCTGCTAGCGTTTTGTCAGAGCGTGTTTTTAGTGCCGCAGGTGGAATCATTACAGATAAACGCACCCGCCTGTCAACTGAAAATGCTGACAGGCTGACTCTGATAAAGATGAACAAGGGTTGGATTGGGCCAGACTTCACCACACCACCAGCAAATGAGAGCGGAATTTAAAGTTTGCCATGTACCTCCACTCACCCATGGGTACACTTCTCGACTTTGGATAATCGCTGGACTGCTCCTCCTTCTCCTCATGCGCCATCATGATGACCGTTACAATAGTTAGGTCTTTGTTTCAGGTATACCCCCAGTGGTAAATTTTTTCGCCCATTCTTTGCAGAATGGACATTACAACGACAGGAGACCCGCTCCTTTGCAATGGGAACAATGTTTTGAGGCCCTCATGCACGTCTCTACCCAGGGACAACGTGTAGCCTCCCAATTTTTGGCTGCCCTGCCTAAGGGCTATACTATAATACACCCACTTCCTTAAAATGGACACTTAATGTTTTGAGGCCCTCATGCACGTCTCTACCCAGGGACAATGTGGAGCCTCCCAATTTTTGGCTGCCCTGGCAAAGGGCTATACTGAAATAGACCCACTTCCTTACAATGGGCACTTCAGGTTTAAAGGCCATCATGCACGTCTCTACCCAGGGACAATGTGGAGCCTCCCAATTTTTGGCTGCCCTGCCTAAGGGCTATACTATAATACACCCACTTCCTGACAATGGACACTTAATGTTTTGAGGCCCTCATGCACGTCTCTACCCAGGGACAATGTGGAGCCTCCCAATTTTTGGCTGCCCTGGCAAAGGGCTATACTGAAATAGACCCACTTCCTTACAATGGGCACTTCAGGTTTAAAGGCCATCATGCACGTCTCTACCCAGGGACAATGTGGAGCCTCCCAATTTTTGGCTGCCCTGCCTAAGGGCTATACTATAATACACCCACTTCCTGACAATGGACACTTAATGTTTTGAGGCCCTCATGCACGTCTCTACCCAGGGACAATGTGGAGCCTCCCAATTTTTGGCTGCCCTGGCAAAGGGCTATACTGAAATAGACCCACTTCCTTACAATGGGCACTTCAGGTTTAAAGGCCATCATGCACGTCTCTATCCAGGGACAATGTGGAGCCTCCCAATTTTTGGCTGCCCTGCCTAAGGGCTATACTGAAATACACCCACTTCCTTAAAATGGACACTTAATGTTTTGAGGCCCTCATGCACGTCTCTACCCAGGGACAATGTGGAGCCTCCCAATTTTTGGCTGCCCTGGCAAAGGGCTATACTGAAATAGACCCACTTCGTTACAATGGGCACTTCAGGTTTAAAGGCCATCATGCACGTCTCTACCCAGGGACAATGTGGAGCCTCCCAATTTTTGGCTGCCCTGGCAAAGGGCTATACTGAAATAGACCCACTTCCTTACAATGGGCACTTCAGGTTTAAAGGCCATCATGCACGTCTCTACCCAGGGACAATGTGGAGCCTCCCAATTTTTGGCTGCCCTGCCTAAGGGCTATACTATAATACACCCACTTCCTGACAATGGACACTTAATGTTTTGAGGCCCTCATGCACGTCTCTACCCAGGGACAATGTGGAGCCTCCCAATTTTTGGCTGCCCTGGCAAAGGGCTATACTGAAATAGACCCACTTCCTTACAATGGGCACTTCAGGTTTAAAGGCCATCATGCACGTCTCTACCCAGGGACAATGTGGAGCCTCCCAATTTTTGGCTGCCCTGCCTAAGGGCTATACTATAATACACCCACTTCCTGACAATGGACACTTAATGTTTTGAGGCCCTCATGCACGTCTCTACCCAGGGACAATGTGGAGCCTCCCAATTTTTGGCTGCCCTGGCAAAGGGCTATACTGAAATAGACCCACTTCCTTACAATGGGCACTTCAGGTTTAAAGGCCATCATGCACGTCTCTATCCAGGGACAATGTGGAGCCTCCCAATTTTTGGCTGCCCTGCCTAAGGGCTATACTGAAATACACCCACTTCCTTAAAATGGACACTTAATGTTTTGAGGCCCTCATGCACGTCTCTACCCAGGGACAATGTGGAGCCTCCCAATTTTTGGCTGCCCTGGCAAAGGGCTATACTGAAATAGACCCACTTCGTTACAATGGGCACTTCAGGTTTAAAGGCCATCATGCACGTCTCTACCCAGGGACAATGTGGAGCCTCCCAATTTTTGGCTGCCCTGGCAAAGGGCTATACTGAAATAGACCCACTTCCTTACAATGGGCACTTCAGGTTTAAAGGCCATCATGCACGTCTCTACCCAGGGACAATGTGGAGCCTCCCAATTTTTGGCTGCCCTGCCTAAGGGCTATACTATAATACACCCACTTCCTGACAATGGACACTTAATGTTTTGAGGCCCTCATGCACGTCTGTATGCAGGGGCATTGGTGAACCTCACAATTTAGGACTGCCCTGGCAAAGGAAAATACTACAAAGACTCACTTCCTCAAAATGGGCACATTAGACTCAAGAGGCCTTCATGTACGTCTCTTCTCAGGGACATCGGAGTGCCACACAATGTTTTCACGTAAAATCTTTCATGTATTGATCTCAAAAAGTAACATACACCAGCTCTATCTCACTATTGGGTATGTGCCCTTAACATTTCCGCCATGAAAAATCATTTTGGGGTCATTTTGGAAGGTTTTCTGGTGAGTCCGTAAAAATGGCGTAAAACGCGGACAAAATTGTTCACATCTGTGACTTTTGAGTGATAAATGCTTCAAGGGGTCTTCCCCATGCTGTTGCCATGTCATTTGAGCACTCTTCTGAGACTTTTGTGACATTTTTAGGGTTTCTCCATGCTGCCGGGGGGTCATTTCACAAAAATACTCGGGTCTCCCATAGGATAACATTGGGCTCGTTGCTCGGGCCGAGTACACGAGTATCTTGGGAGGCTCGGCCCGAGCTTCGAGCACCCGAGCTTTTTAGTACTCGCTCATCACTAGTAACTAGACAAGCTGCCACATACCCCTGATGAGTCTGGGCAGCAATCAGGAATTCGGATAAAACGGGTAGGGTGCGTACACGATAGAGAGCACAGGCATAGAGATAAAATAATCTACCGCTCAGTTTTATTAATCTACTCAGTCACTGACTTTAATGTTGTAATGATCACTTAAGCATTTAATACATTTCATTGACTATCTTCTATAGGGCTGCCCTTAGTGAAAAATTATTATAATAATTTGTCCCCTCTCAGATCTATTGATCTATCAGCATTGTATGATATGTTCAGTGACTAGTCTCCTATAATAGAGGAATCAGCGCCATATGCATTCCGTCTGCTCTGTAAATAATGACAGAATGAATCCTTGATAAAAAGCCAGTGTAGTATGTATTGTGGAGGGGTAGATCATATTTAGGCAGCAGTTTGCACCTTACTATTTTTCATGCTAGTGATTTCCATAATTGAACATTATAGGAATTGATTTTAAATGATCAAATAAAGGTTAATTTTTATCTCCAAATTAAGGAAAACTGTGAAATATATATATATGGTAGGGCCCCCCGAAGAAGCCCTACGCGAAACGCAGCGTCGGGGCCCCTAGGACTGCTTTCACCACTGAGTCACTTTAATGGGTAAGCACAATTAATGCTTTACTTCTATTTCATTGTATGACTGCAGCATGTCACTGACTATACAGCGGGCTTCTTCATCACTGTGATGCTGGAACTGTACCACTGGGGCATGAGCTAACCCGCAATTGGAGTGATCCGTGTCACCTGTATACTGCTAAACCCTGCCAGCCCTTGGAAAGGAAAGGGAAAAATCCCCCCTAAATTGGTATGTGGCACGCGGACGGATTGTGAGCACTGTGTATATCTGGCACTTGGATTTAATTATGATAATACAGTGGGTGCTCTCATTTGTCTGTGTGTCATGACCTTGGTGCTGGTGGGCTTTTACTTGTATACTTACGGGGTTGTCCTCCTCTGCCCGTAGTTCACTACAGCCACGGTGGTGTACTCTTTGTAGTTGCTTAAACGCTGTTGCTACATGTACATGCTGCCGTCTGCACAAAAATTGACATAGTGCTTGCCAGTGACCTTGCTCTGTGGTGATTGCTTCCCTACTACTTGCACTTTGTCTTTCACCCTTTCCCCATCCCCCCTTTTTTGACCGTTTTTAATGTGTGAATTATTAATTATATCTAATAAAATGTATAAACGTTGGAATATGACTCCATTTTTCTTGAATTTCTATATATATATATATATATATATATATTTTTATAAGACATCTATTACACATTCAGTAAATGGGAAGTACAGAGGGGTTAAATGCTAAATACACAAATAATTACAGGCTAATGGAAATTGCTCATTTATCATCTTCTTCCTCTTACTCGTCTTCATCATCCTCCTCTCTTGAACGTTTTAGGCTCAGCAGGGACCTTTTTTTGGCTCTATCTAATTTGCCTTTGGACCGATGCAGCGCCATATCCTTGTACGTCTTCGGTTTGAGTGTTTGTTCTCGTAAGGCACCTTGTTTCCTGATGAAATGTTACTTCACATCTCTCCTAATTCCTTTGCAGCGTCCCCTATGGTCAGACCTGGCTGCTGCCCTTTGATTTCAGGATGGAACTTTCCCTTCTCTGCAGCAGACATTGCCTTCCCCTGTTCCCAGCACTTACTGGAGAATTCTGCAAAGTTCACAGATGCATCAGGATGATTTTCCTCCTTGTCTGCAAGTCTGTACAAAGTGAATATAGGAGTATACTATACTGTATATACTGCTGTATACACTACACACTGCTGTATATATTGTGCATTCTGTTGTGTTTATTGTACACACTGCTAAATATACTGTACATACTTCTGTATACCCTGTATATACTGTACTCTGTGCTCTATTATTTTGGACAGGTATAAGGCTGTTGATCAGTGCTGTGCTGATTGTGCAGTCTGTGCAGTATATACAGCGGTGCTCTGTGTGTGGATTCTGCATTTTGTGTCTCCGCTTTTTCCTCCGTATTTCACCTTTTGCACAATAGTTGGTGTCAGATGCGTGAATTAATATTTCAGGGATCAGATTTTTTTTCTGCTTTCTGCTGAGGGAGTGAGTCGCATTGTGAAGCCATCGCCCGATCACAGCTCTTCCCTCCATTACAGGCCTCAGAGATAAAAGCTTCACAGAGGATAAGACACAATATTGCGCCGGAGATCGCACTCATCCTCCTCCGAGTGTGATCCACTAATGTGGAGACGTGTCTTCCCCCAATATTGTGCACACACGGGATAGATGTATATTCCAGCTCCGGGAGGTGCAGGCAGCGGAGGCCATCGCCTGTGTTACCCTTCTGGGCTGTCAGCAGCTCCAGGTCGCCCCCACTTCGTACAATCCGCTTCCTGCACGATATATATTGTAGTGAAGATCCCTGTGTTGGTGACAAGAGCCGGGAATAGGAGGACGAGCTCCCGCAGCAGGTTTATCTTCCCGGACACTCAGTGATGAGCAGATCGGGAGGACGGCGGCGCTGATCCCGGGATCCTCTGCGCTCTTTCCCGGCATCTCTGGCAGTGACGGCCACACACGCTCCGCGGAGAGGATGGCGGAGGAGAAGTGATGGCGGAAGCTCCTCACCCGTCCGGCTGTAGCCGATAATATAGAGCTTTTATCCCGGGCAGGGAAGCACAAGGAGAGAGCGGAGCTTCACTGGGCTCAGCCGGGAGAAGGCGGGGCCTGTGCTCAGTATCAGCCAATAGAAGCTCAGGACGGTTCAGCTCAGCAGCCAATCAATGCGCAGTAAGACTGTACATATAACAGGCGCCTCCAACTCCGGCCTCAGTGATTTTATTTTTTCTCTCAGGAGATTTTTGTGTTTAGTTCCTGTTCACACGATGGCAGAGACCGCACCGGCCGCCGCTCCTCCTCCTGCTGAACCGGCCGCCAAAGCGAAGAAAGCGGCAAAGAAATCCGGGGCCGCAAAGAAAAGCAGCAAACCCTCCGGTCCCAGCATCTCCGATCTGCTGGTGAAAGCCGTGTCCGCCTCCAAGGAGCGCAGTGGGGTGTCTCTGGCCGCCCTGAAGAAGGCTGCGGCCGCCGGAGGATACGATGTGGAGAAGAATAACAGCCGCCTGAAGCTGGCCATCAAGGCTCTGGTCACCAAGGGCACCCTGCTCCAGGTGAAGGGCAGCGGCGCCTCCGGGTCCTTCAAGCTCAACAAGGAGACTAAGGCCAAGGCGGCCACGAAGAAGCCGGCGAAGCCGGCGGCCAAGCCCAAGAAGCCGGCAGCCAAGAAAGCGGCCAAATCCCCGAAGAAGCCCAAGAAGGCTCCGGCCGCCGCCAAGAAGAGCCCGAAGAAGGCCAAGAAGCCCGCAGCAGCCGCGGCCAAGAAAGCCGCAAAGAGCCCCAAGAAGCCGAAGGCCGCTCCGAAGCCCAAGAAAGTGACGAAGAGTCCGGCTAAGAAGGCGGCAAAACCCAAAGCCAAGAAGCCCGCGGCCAAGAAATAAGCTGCAGCCGCTCTGTCCTCATAACACAAAGGCTCTTCTCAGAGCCACCACCTTGTCCTGCAGAGCTGTATGATCAGTGCCACCACCTTGTCCTGCAGAGCTGTATGATCAGTGCCACCACCTTGTCCTGCAGAGCTGTATGATCAGTGCCACCACCTTGTCCTGCAGAACTGTATGATCAGTGCCACCACCTTATCCTGCAGAGCTGTGTGATCAGTGCCACCACCTTGTCCTGCAGAGCTGTATGATCAGTGCCACCACCTTGTCCTGCAGAGCTGTATGATCAGAGCCACCACCTTGTCCTGCAGAGCTGTATGATCTGTGTCACCACCTTATCCTGCAGAGCTGTATGATCAGTGCCACCACCTTATCCTGCAGAGCTGTATGATCAGTGCCACCACCTTGTCCTGCAGAGCTGTATGATCCGTGTCACCACCTTGTCCTGCAGAGCTGTATGATCAGTGTCACCACCTTGTCCTGCAGAGCTGTATGATCCGTGTCACCACCTTGTCCTGCAGAGCTGTATGATCAGTGTCACACCTTGTCCTGCAGAGCTGTATGATCAGTGTCACCACCTTGTCCTGCAGAGCTGTATGATCAGTGCCACCACCTTGTCCTGCAGAGCTGTATGATCAGTGTCACCACCTTGTCCTGCAGAGCTGTATGATCAGTGACACCACCTTGTCCTGCAGAGCTGTATGATCCGTGTCACCACCTTGTCCTGCAGAGCTGTATGATCAGTGTCACCACCTTGTCCTGCAGAGCTGTATGATCAGTGCCACCACCTTGTCCTGCAGAGCTGTATGATCAGTGTCACCACCTTGTCCTGCAGAGCTGTATGATCAGTGACACCACCTTGTCCTGCAGAGCTGTATGATCCGTGTCACCACCTTGTCCTGCAGAGCTGTATGATCAGTGTCACCACCTTGTCCTGCAGAGCTGTATGATCAGTGCCACCACCTTGTCCTGCAGAGCTGTATGATCAGTGTCACCACCTTGTCCTGCAGAGCTGTATGATCAGTGCCACCACCTTGTCCTGCAGAGCTGTATGATCAGTGCCACCACCTTATCCTGCAGAGCTGTATGATCAGTGCCACCACCTTGTCCTGCAGAGCTGTATGATCAGTGCCACCACCTTGTCCTGCAGAACTGTATGATCAGTGCCACCACCTTATCCTGCAGAGCTGTGTGATCAGTGCCACCACCTTGTCCTGCAGAGCTGTATGATCAGTGCCACCACCTTGTCCTGCAGAGCTGTATGATCAGAGCCACCACCTTGTCCTGCAGAGCTGTATGATCTGTGTCACCACCTTATCCTGCAGAGCTGTATGATCAGTGCCACCACCTTATCCTGCAGAGCTGTATGATCAGTGTCACCACCTTGTCCTGCAGAGCTGTATGATCCGTGTCACCACCTTGTCCTGCAGAGCTGTATGATCAGTGTCACCACCTTGTCCTGCAGAGCTGTATGATCAGTGCCACCACCTTGTCCTGCAGAGCTGTATGATCAGTGTCACCACCTTGTCCTGCAGAGCTGTATGATCAGTGCCACCACCTTGTCCTGCAGAGCTGTATGATCAGTGCCGCCACCTTGTCCTGCAGAGCTGTATGATCAGTGCCACCACCTTGTCCTGCGGAGCTGTATGATCAGTGCCACCACCTTGTCCTGCAGAGCTGTATGATCAGTGCCACCACCTTGTCCCCTCTGTATGATCAGTGCCGGTTTCTCGCTATCTCTGTAGATTTGCGCGCTGATCTCGGGTACAGGGGGCGGTAGGTGCTGATATCCCGGGTCTGGATGCCGGGAGCAGAGATCTCGGGGATGTAGTGTAGCCGGGATGTGACATCTGTGTATTAGGAGGAGACAGAGGGCGGGACTACAGATGGCAACTACAGCAAGTCTGGGGGAGGAAGGGGGAGGTGTTACTGAAAAGCGGAGCTTCCTCAAAAATGATTGGTCAGAGATATCAGTAGATTAATGGCTTATTTTCTTTTGTGTAACAACCAATGGAGTGCAGGGGGCGTGTTTCTCACAGACCAATGAGGACGCGCACAGGAGGATAAATACTCTGCTCCGCCGCTCTTTCTCATCACTTCTGTTCTCCTCTATACAGAGCTATGGCCAGAACTAAGCAGACCGCCCGTAAATCCACCGGAGGGAAAGCTCCCCGCAAGCAGCTGGCCACGAAGGCCGCCAGGAAGAGCGCTCCCGCCACCGGAGGAGTGAAGAAGCCGCATCGCTACCGGCCGGGGACAGTCGCTCTCCGGGAGATCCGCCGCTACCAGAAATCCACCGAGCTGCTGATCCGGAAGCTTCCCTTCCAGCGCCTGGTGAGAGAGATCGCCCAGGACTTCAAGACCGATCTGCGCTTCCAGAGCTCGGCGGTCATGGCCCTGCAGGAGGCCAGCGAGGCTTATCTGGTGGGGCTGTTCGAGGACACCAACCTGTGCGCCATCCACGCCAAGAGGGTCACCATCATGCCCAAAGACATCCAGCTGGCCCGCAGGATCCGCGGGGAGAGGGCGTAGATCTGCCCCGGCCCCGGCACAACACAAAGGCTCTTTTCAGAGCCACCAAATCCTCCCTCAGACGAGCTGATTCCTGGCCTCTGATTCTGCCTCATTCTCCGCAGTGTCCGAGGCGCGGTTTCTACATGTAGCTCTGCCTGTATCTGTAGTATCGCGCCCGCGGTTTATTTCCGTCTTTCCCTGTATTGAGAGCGGCTCATTGTGCGCTGTCTCCGGGGTCTGGTGGTGACCTCGCATCTCATTCACTCTCAGGAGTGATCTCAGCCGTTCTGATTGGAGCTTTCTGCACTAAATTGTCCCCCCTAATCTTTATTATCCCTCTTGTCCTCCAGACCGCTCTATTCTTCTCAGCCGCCACTGATCCTGGAGACGCTACAATTCCTGCTGTGTCGGGTGCAGTGATCGGATCGTGTGACGCTGGAGCAGGAGATCCTGTGGTGCTCGATTTACTCCCCGCAGCTCCGGTCTCGTCAGGATCACAGCGATCAGTGACGGACGGGGGAAGGTTCCGCAGTGATATTCATGCAAGCACTGATGCGGTTCCTGTGATCCTGTGTCTGATGTCGGAAGCTGTGGTATCGGGAGATCTCGCAGGGGGATCCTCTCCCTCCAGGTCGCTTTTCTGTCCGGAGATTGGGCGCAGATCGTATCGGGCTGTGATGTCGCTCTGCACATTCTTATAGTGACGCCTTTGTTATTAGATCAGATTCTTACTCATTTTTAGTGAGAACCAACTTCAGCGTCTGCAGATCTGTGTCGGATTGTAGAGATCTCAGCAGAACGTCCGCCCTGAGGCCGCGTGTTACACTATAGAGACAAAGGGGGAGGAGCTATCGGCCACTGAGCGGGAAGTTCAAATTAGGGATTCAGCCAATCTCCACTCTGCAGGAAAGCTTGGCCCCGCCCACAGGCTCCTTACATTACAGGCACCACGTGATCTGTTACCTCTTCAGTGCTGGAACATCCCCCGCAGTCACAGAGAAGGGGACCGCATAGATGACTGCGGCTGATGACGCTTCAGCTCCTCCTCTTCCTGCAATTCTCGGTTTCCAATCTCCGTTGTTGTTTTTGCAGCTTCTAATGTGAAATATCTGAATCTAGAAGTAAAAGCCGCTGTCAGGAGAGTGAGCAGCGGCCGCTCAGCACCGAGACTCCGCTCCTGCAGTCACTGCTTCCTCCATGTTATACGGGGCATTACCGGGTGCACAGCGCCGTGTACACTGCGGGGTTTATAGCGCTGTATGGAGATCTGTAGTATGGGGGAGATACAGAGGAGAAAAGCTGCTGATGTGACATCAGAGGAGGCAACCAATGAGCTGCAGGGGGCGGAGCTGGGTCACTTTCCCTTGGTCACATGCTTTTCTCACCCAATAGAGAAGCGATGTGACAGCAGTGCTCATTTGCATGGCCGGGCTACAAATACGGCCGCTCTGGGAGGAGCAGGATCATTATTCTCTCTCCAGTGAAGAGATCTCTCCTCTCATTATGCCTGAACCCGCCAAGTCTGCGCCTGCGCCCAAGAAGGGCTCCAAGAAAGCCGTGACCAAGACTCAGAAGAAGGACGGCAAGAAGCGGAGGAGGAGCCGGAGGGAGAGCTATGCCATCTACGTGTACAAGGTGCTGAAGCAGGTGCACCCCGACACCGGCATCTCCTCCAAGGCCATGGGCATCATGAACTGCTTCGTCGGTGACATCTTCGAGCGCATCGCAGGGGAAGCCTCCCGCCTGGCGCACTATAACAAGCGCCACACCATCACCTCCCGGGAGATCCAGACCGCCGTGCGCCTGCTGCTGCCCGGAGAGCTGGCCAAGCACGCCGTGTCCGAGGGCACCAAGGCCGTCACCAAGTACACCAGCGCCAAGTGATCACCATTCACCACCACCGCTGCTCCGCACCACAAAGGCTCTTCTAAGAGCCACCACATTGTCTACTCTGAGCTTTATTGCCTGTCTCAGTTTCTAGGTGGGCAGTGATTGGAGCAGATCCTCTGCGATGGTCGCTACAGATGAGGTTTGTGTATAACTGCACTATACAGAACTATGGGGTTATATGGCATTTTCAGTATACAAAACTAGTGCTACATGGGGATATACAGCAGTATATAGATGTATACAGAATTGTATGGCGTTTACTAGAAGGTTGGGGACATCGCGAGCACTAAGTGCTTAATTCGGCCAATCAATAACTTCTTGCAGTGGGAGCCGCCGCTGAGAGGACGGGGCACGATATGGAGGGAGTCACGTATAAATACACTAGAATGGGGATATTCCCGGGTGTGGGTGAATGTGTCAGCTCTATATGGTGAGTGCAGAGCAGTGTATGGTGGTTTGTAGCACAATAGATACAGGATGTACAGCACTATATGGCAGTGGTTTTTGGGAATCACGCTGTGGGAAGTATAGAGCACTATGAAAGGTTATATAGCAGAAAGCAGTGGTGTCCAGCACTATATGTAGTATATGGCACTATATGGGGGCTCTATACCAGTATATGGAGATATTCAGTACGGTATTGGAATTCACAGCAGTAGATGGAGATTTGTCAATTAAACATTGACAAAAATTAACCGGGAAATTCAAAATCACTAACTGTTCTGCGCTCAGCCAATCAGCAGAGGGGCGGAGCTGAAAATGGAAAGTGACTTATATCCCCGCCCCTTCTGCGTCATCTGTTCTCCAGTGTCGCTCTATATACGGGGGATTGTGCACAGTCTCTATAGTAGTAATAGATTGTTACTACGTTAAGATGAGCGGCGCTGCGCTCGATCATTGCAGTCTGTGCTGCTCTAGCGTCAGCTGGAAGTATCGCGGGCACAAAGGGGTTAACAGTGAGCACTTGTGGGTGGAGCCAGAGCCGTATTGAGTGCTGATTGGTTGAGCCCTTATTTTGAAATTCCCGCCAATGGCTGAGCGTCTTATGTAACTATATTGAGTATACAGCGCTGTATGGAGGAATCGAGTGCTACAGGGATGTGAGGAAAGAGTTAACTCAAATGGATAAAAAATCATAAAAAAATTGTTTAAAAGAACTGAGAGTCCTCAGTGGTTGATACCTTTTAATGGCTAACTGAAAAGATGGTAATAATTGCAAGCTTTCGAGACTACTCAGGTCTCTTCATCAGGCATGGTATAACACAAAATCTGAAGAGTCACATATTTATACACAACAGGACTTAGAATAGTGCAGTAAAAAAAAAAAAAAAAAAAAAAAAAAGAACAAGTTATATGAAACAGAACTATCTCTATGGCAGGGGGACAAGCTGTTCTAGCCATAAATACTGCTGCAGTTCAGTGTGAAAGTTTTATTGTCCTTTGATAAGGGTCTGGTCCAGGGCTGGGACACGCTCGGATGGTCAGAGGAGCACATCTTTTAACTGATGTAAAAAGACATGAATCCATGAGACACATTCATTCCTTCTCTGAATGTGTCAAAGGTCATCATAAGTTTGTACTCCCATAGTCTCCTGTCTCTCTGGGACTTGAAGTTTCCTTTCAATACCAGCAATTTCATGTCCATGATGCTGTGGTCTGGGTTACAAAAATGTTTGGCCACAGGTAGATCCATCCTTTTTTCTCTAATTGTGTGGCGGTGAGAATTCATCCTTGTCCTGAGCTGTTGTCCTGTCTCCCCTACATACAGACCCCCAGTTGGACATTTGGTACATATAATTAAGTACACCACATTGGTTGTGGTGCAGCTGAACGTACCTGGGATCTTGTAGTCCTGATGTGATCTGGGAATCTTTATCTCGTCCGTTGTCAATATTAATGGACAGGTCTTGCATTTTTTCTGGTTGCAGGGAAATGTTCCTGTTGGTGTTGGAGAGGACAGGGAGCTTCTGACAATGATGCTAGAAGTGGGGGGTCATTTTTGTAACCCAGACCACAGCATCATGGACATGAAATTGCTGGTATTGAAAGGAAACTTCAAGTCCCAGAGAGACAGGAGACTATGGGAGTACAAACTTATGATGACCTTTGACACATTCAGAGAAGGAATGAATGTGTCTCATGGATTCATGTCTTTTTACATCAGTTAAAAGATGTGCTCCTCTGACCATCCGAGCATGTCACAGCCCTGGACCAGACCCTTATCAAAGGACAATAAAACTTTCACACTGAACTGCAGCAGTATTTATGGCTAGAACAGCTTGTCCCCCTGCCATAGAGATAGTTCTGTTTCATATAACTTGTTCTTTTTTTTTTTTTTTTTTTTTTTTTTTACTGCACTATTCTAAGTCCTGTTGTGTATAAATACGTGACTCTTCAGATTTTGTGTTATACCATGCCTGATGAAGAGACCTGAGTAGTCTCGAAAGCTTGCAATTATTACCATCTTTTCAGTTAGCCATTAAAAGGTATCAACCACTGAGGACTCTCTGTTCTTTTAAACAATTTTTTTATCTCTACTGGCTAACACGGTACAAAGATATATTTTACTTGTAAAAAATCATAGAAATTTATTCTTTGCAAAGTGCACAAACAAACAGAAAACTGATTAAGCGCCAAAAAGTCCTCCAATATATCTAGAGTGAGCGGACCAGAGAGAGAACTGCAGAGATGACGTGAATCGCAGGCGTGACCTTTTATTAAGTTGCATTGTCAGCTCCTCCCTTTTATTTGCTGATTGGCTGAGCGCAGAACTGTTGGAGATTTTGAATTTCCCGCTCCTTGTGCGGTTATTTTCCCGCTTCTATCTATAACGTTAAAAATAAGAGTGAGATTCAGATCTGGAAATCCATCAATCTCCGGGAATTCATCACTGATCAGGCGCCTCCACCGGGAGCAAAGGGAGAGGAAAATCAGCGAGAAAGTGCAGAGAGCTGCGAGCAGAACGATCAGATCAGTGCGGAAAATGCCACCCAGAACCGAGAGAAAATCGCCCATCCCCCATTACCAGCAGAACAATGGAGGCCACAGCAACAGCCAGCGGAGAACGACGGCGAGAAATAACGGACACTGCCTGTAACCAGCAGCGAGCGATCCGAAAGAGTGTATACAAGCAATACGTGGGGTATATGAGCGCTATATGAGGATTACTGCACAAGGAGCGAGAAGAGCGCTCTATAGGGAGAATGCAGCACTATACGGAGGAATGCAGGAGGATGAGGAAGAGAAGTGACGGGGGAATAACCTGACAAGAGTGAAGGAAAACATTTGGCGGCAAATGCTCAGCACAAACAACTCCTATATATATATATTTGTCTATTTTTTTACTCCACATAGAGCTGCATATGGCGGGATAAGAACAAACCTCCCACAGCCATATACATTACATCAATAGAGCGGCCACATATCTATTCACTATAAAATGTATCAAATAGAAGGAAGCAACTTCCACAGTAATGATGTGGCGCCTGCGCTGTGTAGACTGCGCCCAGCGGTGTAATCAAAGCCCGATGCAGTTTCCACCCGTCCTCCCCCTGCAGCTTTCTAAATCCTACAAAAATGTCCAACCCTTTTCGTCATACAGTGATATCCCCATATATTATACATCTCCATCCTGCCCCTTTCCTGTTATATATTGTGTTTAATTAATAATATAGCGGTTTTCAGTGACAGGAGCAGAAGCAGCAGAATGGGGCAGCCTCAGACTATATCAGGGGCGGCTCCTCCGATGCTGCAGTGGATGAGATATTCAGGAATCAGCTCGTCTGAGGGAGGATTTGGTGGCTCTGAAAAGAGCCTTTGTGTTGAGCTGGGGCCGGGACAGATCTACGCCCTCTCCCCGCGGATCCTGCGGGCCAGCTGGATGTCTTTGGGCATGATGGTGACCCTCTTGGCGTGGATGGCGCACAGGTTGGTGTCCTCGAACAGCCCCACCAGATAAGCCTCGCTGGCCTCCTGCAGGGCCATGACCGCCGAGCTCTGGAAGCGCAGATCGGTCTTGAAGTCCTGGGCGATCTCTCTCACCAGGCGCTGGAAGGGAAGCTTCCGGATCAGCAGCTCGGTGGATTTCTGGTAGCGGCGGATCTCCCGGAGAGCGACTGTCCCCGGCCGGTAGCGATGCGGCTTCTTCACTCCTCCGGTGGCGGGAGCGCTCTTCCTGGCGGCCTTAGTGGCCAGCTGCTTGCGGGGAGCTTTCCCTCCGGTGGATTTACGGGCGGTCTGCTTAGTTCTGGCCATAGCTCTGTATAGAGGAGAACAGAAGTGATGAGAAAGAGCGGCGGAGCAGAGTATTTATCCTCCTGTGCGCGTCCTCATTGGTCTGTAAGGAACACGCCCCCTGCACTCCATTGGTTACATCACACAAAAGAAATCTATATAGCTAATAATCATTTGATATCCCTGACTACCGTATTAATTTTTCAAAGGAAGCTCCGCCCTTTAGTAACCCCCCCCCTCCTTCCTCCCCCACACCTGCTGTATTCCCGCATCTGTCCCCTCCCGTGATGCGCTCAGCAGACACCCACCTCCATCTCCCCGCACACAGCGCTGTACAGTGCAGCCCCCGCATTATCACTACATCCCCGAGATCTCTGCTCCCGGCCTCCAGACCCGGGATATCAGCAGCTACCGCCCCCTGTACCCGAGATCAGCGCAAATCTACAGATAGCGAGAAACCGGCACTGATCACACAGAAAGGACAAGGTGGAGACACTGATCATACAGAGGGGACAAGGTGGAGACACTGATCATACAGAGGGGACAAGGTGGAGACACTGATCATACAGAGGGGACAAGGTGGTGACACTGATCATACAGAGGGGACAAGGTGGAGACACTGATCATACAGAGGGGACAAGGTGGTGACACTGATCATACAGAGGGGACAAGGTGGAGACACTGATCATACAGAGAGGACAAGGTGGAGACACTGATCATACAGCTCTGCAGGACAAGGTGGTGGCACTGATCATACAGCTCTGCAGGACAAGGTGGTGACACTGATCATACAGCTCTGCAGGACAAGGTGGTGACACTGATCATACAGCTCTGCAGGACAAGGTGGTGACACTGATCATACAGCTCTGCAGGACAAGGTGGTGGCTCTGATCATACAGCTCTGCAGGACAAGGTGGTGGCAGTGATCATACAGCTCTGCAGGACAAGGTGGTGGCACTGATCATACAGCTCTGCAGGACAAGGTGGAGAAACTGATCATACAGCTCTGCAGGACAAGGTGGTGGCAGTGATCATACAGCTCTGCAGGACAAGGTGGTGGCACTGATCATACAGCTCTGCAGGACAAGGTGGTGGCACTGATCATACAGCTCTGCAGGACAAGGTGGTGACACTGATCATACAGCTCTGCAGGACAAGGTGGTGGCACTGATCATACAGCTCTGCAGGACAAGGTGGTGGCTCTGATCATACAGCTCTGCAGGACAAGGTGGTGGCACTGATCATACAGCTCTGCAGGACAAGGTGGTGGCTCTGATCATACAGCTCTGCAGGACAAGGTGGAGAAACTGATCATACAGCTCTGCAGGACAAGGTGGTGGCACTGATTATACAGCTCTGCAGGACAAGGTGGTGGCACTGATCATACAGCTCTGCAGGACAAGGTGGTGGCACTGATCATACAGCTCTGCAGGACAAGGTGGAGAAACTGATCATACAGCTCTGCAGGACAAGGTGGTGGCACTGATCATACAGCTCTGCAGGACAAGGTGGAGAAACTGATCATACAGCTCTGCAGGACAAGGTGGTGGCACTGATCATACAGCTCTGCAGGACAAGGTGGTGGCACTGATCATACAGCTCTGCAGGACAAGGTGGTGGCACTGATCATACAGCTCTGCAGGACAAGGTGGTGGCACTGATCATACAGCTCTGCAGGACAAGGTGGTGGCACTGATTATACAGCTCTGCAGGACAAGGTGGTGGCACTGATCATACAGCTCTGCAGGACAAGGTGGTGGCACTGATCATACAGCTCTGCAGGACAAGGTGGTGGCACTGATCATACAGCTCTGCAGGACAAGGTGGTGGCTCTGAGAAGAGCCTTTGTGTTATGAGGACAGCGGCTGCTGCTTATTTCTTGGCCGCGGGCTTCTTGGCTTTAGCCGCCTTCTTAGCCGGACTCTTGGCTTTGGGTTTTGCCGCCTTCTTAGCCGGACTCTTCGTCACTTTCTTGGGCTTCGGAGCGGCCTTCGGCTTCTTGGGGCTCTTTGCGGCTTTCTTGGCCGCGGCTGCTGCGGGCTTCTTGGCCTTCTTCGGGCTCTTCTTGGCGGCGGCCGGAGCCTTCTTGGGCTTCTTCGGGGATTTGGCCGCTTTCTTGGCTGCCGGCTTCTTCGTGGCCGCCTTGGCCTTAGTCTCCTTGTTGAGCTTGAAGGACCCGGAGGCGCCGCTGCCCTTCACCTGGAGCAGGGTGCCCTTGGTGACCAGAGCCTTGATGGCCAGCTTCAGGCGGCTGTTATTCTTCTCCACATCGTATCCTCCGGCGGCCGCAGCCTTCTTCAGGGCGGCCAGAGACACCCCACTGCGCTCCTTGGAGGCGGACACGGCTTTCACCAGCAGATCGGAGGCGCTGGGACTGGAAGGTTTGCTGCTTTTCTTGGCGCCTCCTGCTGCGGATTTCTTCGGCGCCTTCTTGGATTTGGCGGCCGGTTCAGCGGGAGGAGAAGGAGCGGCGGGCGCGGTCTCTGCCATCGTGAAAGGAAAGCGTAAAATTCAAAAATCTTCTGAAGAAAAACCACTGAGGACGGAGCCGGCGGCGCCTCCTATATATACAGTTACAGTTCTCATTGGCTGAGTGTCCTGAATCTTTTTGGCTGACACTGCGCACAGGCCCCGCCTTCTTCTGGCTAAACAGCGTGAAGCTCCGCCCCCTTTACGTGCCTGTCTGGAATACGGTACCATTCCCGGCCGGCAGAGGGCGCGCTCTCCTCACTCCCCTCCCCCGACATCCGCACTCACCGCTTGTAGCCGTCATTGGTGGAGGCGGCAGACCGGAGCCTGGAGGAGCCGCGGATCTCCCACCGTCCTCCCGATCTGCTCATCCCGGGGCTTCTGCGGCGGGAGCTCGTTCCTTCTTCTCCCGACACCTGTCACCATCACAGGGATCGTTGCCACAATCTGTATCGTGCCGGAAGCTGATTGTACGATGCGGGGCGACCTGTCCTCTATATCCAGTGTGCAGTGTATGGGGCAGCAGCTTGTCCTGAAGAAGAAGTTCATTGACTTCAAAACTCGCTGACATCAAACTACAAGTTCTTCCTCGGATCTTCCGTCTCACACTTTCTTCAGATCGGCAGCGAAGGATTAACCCCTTTTCCTCCAGTTTTACTATAATGAATTGATGACCGTTTCTATGAATGACCGGAAGCAACAACCAATCATTGGGGACATTTCCAGTCTCTGTTTCTCCGTTTCTGCTGATTTCTTCCCAGAGACAGAGCTTTTCTTTTTCTTGGCCATTGACACGTATGAGAGGATGATTGGAGAGGTTCTTGCAGCGCTACATTGTGTGGGGAGAATATTCCGGCTCTGATCCGCACCAACAATCACAGGAAAACGCGGCCAATTCTATCATCATCAGCGGCTAAAAACACTCCGCTCACTTGTACTTGATGCCGGGTCCGCAGCCTACACGGCGCCGTGCACCCGGGACCCGGCACTCTGCTCCCGCTCCGCAGTGACCGGCGCCACAATATGGGAAGTATAATGCACTCTATGGATTACGATTATACAGCACAATCTGGCGGAATGCAACAGTATGTGGAGGAATACAGCATTATATGGGGACTACACCATACTATATGTGGTATAGATCAATATGTTGTATGTATAAGGCACTGTATGCAGGTATACAGCACCATATGGGAGTGTACAGCATTATTATGGGGCTTTATGGCACTATATGGGGGTTATATAATAGTATAAGGAGAAATTATAAATAATATTGGGCTATACGGCCCTATATGGAGGTATTCAGCAGTATATGGGGGTATAGAGCAATATATAGAGGTATAGAGCAATATATAGAGGTATACAGCGGTATATGGAGGTATAGAAGAATATATAGAGGTATACAGCAGTATATGGACGTATAGAGCAATATATAGAGGTATACAGCAGTATATGGAGGTATAGAGCAGTATACGAGGGTATACAGCACTATATGGAGATATAGAACAATATATAGAGGTATACAGCAGTATATGGAGGTATAGAGCAATATATAGAGGTATACAGTGATAAGGCCGTAATTTAGGTTGATGCAATCTAATCATGCATCCCTCTTAACCCCTTCACCCCCGGCCACTAAAACACCCTAATGACCGGGCCATTTTTTGCAATTCTGACCAGTGTCACTTTGACAGGTTATAACTCTGGGACGCTTCAACGGATCCTGGCAATTCTGAGATTGTTTTTTCGTGACATATTGTACTTCATGTCAGTGGTAAATTTAGGCCGATATTTTTTGCGTTTATTTGTGAAAATTTAGGAAATTTGGCGAAAATTTTGAAAATTTCGCAATTTTCAAACTTTGAAAATTTATGCCCATAAATCTGAGAAATATTTCACACAAAATAGTTACTAAATAACATTTCCCACTTGTCTAATTTACATCAGCGCAATTTTCGAAACAAATTTTTTTTCCGTTAGGAAGTTAGAAGGGGTCAAAGTTCATCAGCAATTTCTCATTTTTCCAACAAAATTTAGAAAATAATTTTTTTTAGGGACCACATCACATTTGAGGTGACTTTGAGAGGCCGAGGTGACAGAAAATACCCAAAAGTGACCCCATTCTAAAAACTGCACCCCTCACTCTGCTCAAAACCACATCCAAAAAGTTTATTAACCCTTTAGGTGCTTCACAGGAACCAAAGCAATGTGGAAGGAAAAAATGAAAATTTTACTTTTTAACACAAAAATGTTACTTTAGCCATAAAATTTTCATTTTCACAAGGGAGAAAAGAGAAAGTGCACCCTACAATTTATTGTGCATGTTCTCCTGAGTACGCCGATACCCCATATGTGGTAAAAATCAATTGTTTGGGTGCACAGCGGAGCTCGGAAGGGAAGGAGCGCCATTTGAATTTTTGAACGCAAAATTAGCTGCACTCATTAGCGGACGCCATGTCGGGTTTGAAGACCCCCTGAGGTGCCTAAACAATGGAGCTCCCCCACAAGTGACCCCATTTTGGAAACTAGAGCCCTCAAATATTTTTTCTAGATGTTTGATGAGCACTTTGAACACCTGGGGGCTTCACAGAAGTTTATAACGTTGAGCCGTGAAAAGAAAAAAATTTTTTTTTACCACAAAACTGTTGCTTGAACTAGGTAGCTTTTTTTTTCACAAGGGTATTGGGAAAAAATGCAACATAAAATATATTGTCCATTTTCTCCTGAGTACGCAGATACCTCATATGTGGTGGAAATCAAATGTTTGGACACACGGCAGTGCTCGGAATGCAAGGAGCGCCATTTGAATTTTTGAACGCAAAATTAGCTGCACTAATTAGCGGACGCCATGTCGGGTTTGAAGACCCCCTGAGGTGCCTAAACAATGGAGCTCCCCCACAAGTGACCCCATTTTGGAAACTAGAGCCCTCAAATATTTTTTCTAGATGTTTGATGAGCACTTTGAACACCTGGGGGCTTCACAGAAGTTTATAACGTTGAGCCGTGAAAAGAAAAAAATTTTTTTTTTACCACAAAACTGTTGCTTCAACTAGGTAGCTTTTTTTTTCACAAGGGTATTGGGAAAAAATGCAACATAAAATGTATTGTCCATTTTCTCCTGAGTACGCAGATACCTCATATGTGGTGGAAATCAAATGTTTGGACACACGGCAGTGCTCGGAAGGCAAGGAGCGCCATTTAAATGCAAAATTAGCTGCACTCATTAGCGGACGCCATGTCAGGTTTGAAGACCCCCTGAGGTGCCTAAACAATGGAGCTCCCCCACAAGTGACCCCATTTTGGAAACTAGAGCCCTCAAATAATTTTTCTAGATGTTTGGTGAGCACTTTGAACACCTGGGGGCTTCACAGAAGTTTATAGCGTTGAGCCGTGAAAAGAAAAAAAAAATTTTTTACCACAAAACGGTTGCTTCAATTAGGTAGCTTTTTTTTTCACAAGGGTAACAGGAAAAAATGCACCATAAAATGTATTGTGCATTTTCTCCTGAGTACGCAGATACCTCATATGTGGTGGAAAGTAATTGTTTGGGCGCATGGCGGGGCTCAGAAGAGAAGGAGCGCCATTTGACAGCAAAATTGGTTGGAATCATTAGCGGACGCCATGTCACGTTTGGAGACCCCCTATGGTGCCTAAACAGTGGAGCTCCCCCACAAGTGACACCATTTTGGAAACTAGAGCCCTCAAATAATTTTTCTAGATGTTTGGTGAGCACTTTGAACACCTGGGGGCTTCACAGAAGTTTATAGCGTTGAGCCGTGAAAAGAAAAAAAATTTTTTTACCACAAAACGGTTGCTTCAACTAGGTAGCTTTTTTTTTCACAAGGCTATCAGGAAAAAATGCACCATAAAACGTATTGTGCATTTTCTCCTGAGTACGCAGATACCTCATATGTGGTGGAAAGTAATTGTTTGGGCGCATGGCGGGGCTCAGAAGAGAAGGAGCGCCATTTGACTTTTCAAACGCACAGACGCAGTGCACTGATCGGCCGCTGCAGGACGCACGGTCGGATGCGATAAAAAAAGCGTCGGGGATACGTAAAAAAAAAAGTCACGCCAAAAATTGACCATGGATGCAGATGTTATGTGCATCCCTGATCAGCTCTCGGCGGGACGCACAGACGGATGCCATACAAAAATTGTCGCGAATACGGAAAAAAGTCACGCCAAAAATTGAGCAGGGATGCCGATCCGTTATCTGCATCCCTGATCAGCGCTCGGCGGGACGCACAGACGGATGCGATACAAAAAGCGTCGCGAATACGGAAAAAAGTCACGCCAAAAATTGAGCAGGGATGCCGATCCGTTATCTGCATCCCTGATCAGCGCTCGGCGGGACGCACGGTCGGACGCGATACAAAAAGCGTCGCGAATACGGAAAAAAGTCACGCCAAAAATTGAGCAGGGATGCCGATCCGTTATCTGCATCCCTGATCAGCGCTCGGCGGGACGCACGGACGGACGCGATACAAAAAGCGTCGGGGATACGGAAAAAAAAGTCACGCCAAAAATTGAGCAGGGATGCCGATCCGTTATCTGCATCCCTGATCAGCGCTCGGCGGGACGCACGGACGGACGCGATACAAAAAGCGTCGGGGATACGGAAAAAAAAGTCACGCCAAAAATTGAGCAGGGATGCCGATCCGTTATCTGCATCCCTGATCAGCGCTCGGCGGGACGCACGGACGGACGCGATACAAAAAGCGTCGCGAATACGGAAAAAAGTCATGCCAAAAACTGACCACGGATGCAGATCCGTTATCTGCATCCCTGATCAGCACTTGGCGGGACGCACGGACAGATGAAGTGTAAAAATGGACAGGATACAAGAAAAAAAAAAAAAAAAAAGTTATACTCACAGTACCAAGAGGATCACTGACCAGAAGAGTTGCAGAGGAACAAGAAGGCAGTGAGATAGACAGCTTTACACCAGCAGCAGGCAGGACGTTGGACAGATCAGCAGAAGGACCCAGCGATGGAGGCAGATGTGATCGGGCCAGTGAAGACCTCGGACGACCCGTGAAGGCAGGTAAGAGGACGTCGGGGGGGGGGCAGGGGGGGATGGGGAGAGGGGGGGGCAGAGGGGGGGCAGATGGGGGGGGGTTAGAGGGAGAGCAGAGGGGGCGGAGAAGCAAAGGCAGAAGGAAGGAACCTTGGAAGCAGAATAGAGATGACAGAGGAGGCAGGCAGATCGCGTGGGGAGCAGATCGGGATGCCGGGGGGCAGATCGGGGCGTAGGGGGGCAGATCGGGGCGTAGGGGGGCAGATCTGGGGGGGCACGGGCAGGGGCCTTCACGGGAGCGCGCAGGGGCCTTCACGGGAGCGCGCAGGGGCCATCGCCGGAGCGCAATACTTACCTTTGGAGCTGGCGCGGTGACAGCAGAGGCGGCGTCTGCGGCGGCAGCAGCGGTGGCGTGGTACCAAAAGTACCAGCCACTCCACGCTGCAGCCATGTTGGGGGAGGGTCCCCAGAGCAGCACAGGCCTGGGGAGGGCGGCCACCGGCAGATCAGACCGCCCCACTGCACACTGATTGGAGCGATTGCGCGTCATAGCACGATCGCTCCAATCAGTGCTGCAGGGGCTGGGGGCGGCATGTTTGAGGTCCACCTATGATATGCTGCAGCAGCTGCGGCATCTCATAGCTGGATCTCACAGGATCACACTAATTCGGGCATTATTTTTGCCGAAATTAGTGCGATCGATGTGGTTGGCGGTTCAGATTTGAACAGCCAATCACATCGATCGTCGATAGGGGGTGGCGATGCCACCCCCCCTGGGGTCAAGCAAAGGTCCCCTGCTGTAAGAAACAGCAGGGGACATCATTTGAAAGCCGTTGCTATGGCCACGGCAATCAAATGAAGTTTAGGCCGTAAAATTACGTCCCTGGTCGTTAAGTCACGTTAAAATAGGACGTAATTTTACGGCCCGCGGTCGTGAAGGGGTTAAAGCATGTGATGCTCGTTTATACTCACTTGTGGCAAGTAACAGATGAGGGTAATATGAAGATCACACGTGAAACCAGACAGAAAAGGGAGAAGTTGACTCAATCAGAAGAGAAGAGAAATGTCTGAGAACCGGAGAACAAAAATTGTTTAAAAATATCAACAATCTCCAGAGATCTTGATGTTCCTTTATCCACGGTGTGCAACAGAATAAATATGTTCACAACCCATGGGACTGTAGTTAATGTCTTTAGAAGTAGGCGGCAGGGAAAAATTGAAGAACATTTGCAAAGCAGGATAGTCCGGTTGGTGAATAAGCTCCAATCAAGTTCCAAAAAAATTAAAGCTGCATTACAGGCTCAGGGGCCTTCAGTGTCAGTGCAAAACTATCGGTCTACATCTGAATAAAATACTATGGAGGAGACCCCGAAGGACCCCACTGCTGGCACAGACCTAAAAAAAGGTAGACTGCAGCTTGCCAAAATACCAAGGTGGATCTTTTTGGAAAAGCCAATCATATTCTACTGTGCTGAAAATGGGATGAAACCGACAAAGACAAGAACAAAGGAACTACATTAAAAGTGGAGGGTCAGAGATATTGCTGAAGACTGATCACCGACCTCCATTGTTCCCCATACTGAACAGCTACCGTGTTTTTCCAAAAATAAGATACTGTTTTATACTTTTTTTTACCCCCCAAAAAAAGCATTAGGGCTTATTTTTGGAGAAAAATGTTGGGGGTAAGTTTACTCCCCTCCCCCCAAAAAATAAGCAGGCAGCCCCCCCCCCTTCCCAGGAAGTCACGTGTCTGACCGCAGGTCCTTGCACTGCACTGCACAGCCTCTCAGGATTCTGCCGGCCAGAAGAAAACGGTGTCGCTGGATGTGGTGGGTATGTGTGTGAGATCGAATGTTTGTGTGTGCGATCTGATTGTGTTTGTGTGAGATCGGATGTTTGTGTGTGAGATCTGATGTGTGCGGGTGAGAGCTGATGTGTGCGGCTGATGTGTGCGGCTATGTGATCTGATGTGTGCGGGTGAGAGCTGATGTGTGCGGGTGAGAGCTGATGTGTGCGGCTATGTGATCTGATGTGTGCGGGTGAGAGCTGATGTGTGCGGCTATGTGATCTGATGTGTGTGGGTGAGAGCTGATGTGTGCGGCTATGTGATCTGATGTGTGCGGGTGAGAGCTGATGTGTGCGGGTGACAGCTGATGTGTGCAGGGGTGCGATCACGGCAGGTCCTGCCGCTCAGCATCGGGTGAGTGATAGTAGCGTGCCGCTTTCTATAATGAAGTGTCCTGCAGTATTTTTATCTTTTTTAGCTGCACGGACACTTCATTACTAGTGATGAGCGAGTACTAAAAAGCTCGGGTGCTCGAGGCTCGGGCCGAGCCTCCCAAGATACTCGTGTACTCGGCCCGAGCACCGAGCCCAATGTTATCCTATGGGAGACCCGAGTATTTTTGTGAAATGACCACCGGCAGCATGTAGAAACCATAAAACTGTAAATTTAATAAAAAAAACGTACGTGTGTGTGTGTAAGCGTGCATATAAATATACACGCGGAGTGGAGTGCGGGAGGGGCCGTAGCCGAGCGGGGAAGTGTCGGGCTAAAGGCACTGTCATTCTGTGAGGGCCGGCCAATCACTGCAATTCCACAACAGGGCTGTGGCATTGCATTGGTCTGCCAGCCAATCCCTGCATAAGGGCTGGCTCTAAAAAGAGCGCCAACATGAAGACCACGAGTACAGCACGAGTATCGCGAGATTACTCGGTCCCCGCCGAGTAGACCGAGTACAGTGATACTCGTGCGAGTACCGAGTAGTAACAAGCATACTCGCTCATCTCTATTCATTACTGAACCTCGACTAGGGCTTATTTTCGGGAAGGGCTTATATTTAAGCCTTGCTCCGAAAATGCTGAAAATCCATGCTAGGGCTTATTTTTGGAAAAACACGGTATAGAATCTCTTCTTCCTATACTCTATTGAATCATTTAATTTATTTAATAAGTGAAACTCTTTATACTATCAGACTGGAGCTTGTACATGATGCACAAATCCGACACCAGAGCCATCATTGGTAAATAAATAGGTCACTAGAGCCACATAAATATGGTACCAGAACAACAGTCAGTACATGCATATAATACCAGAACCATAATCAGTACATGAATACATCACAATAACCAGTGTCAGAAAAAAAATTGGCACCAGTATATGTGGCACCCCAGGGTTTGGTTGCCACAGATATACTGTCTAGATTTTGGCGGTTGGTGACTGTTCACATTAAGTCATCAGGCTTTGTCCACAGGCTATTTACTTCATGCAGCATTTGCTTGGACCTGTCCCGCCCACAGCCATGACTCAGTCATGGGTACGGGATTGAAATAGACCAGGTGAGTGCTGCTAAGAGCAGTTCTACTATTCATATGTGAGGCCGTATGGCACATTTTATAAAAATATTTTAGTGTAGGACTGCTTCAAATGAGATTTGCCGTGACGTGGCGAAGCAGCTCAAGAAATTGCAATTTTTTGCCAAAAATCTCAAAATTTTTAAAATAAGTACAGTTTGGAATGTTTAGTGCTGTAGTGCACATTTGGTGCTGCTTTTTTGTTTTTGCCACAGATATACCTGTACCTGGGGAAGGGAAGGATCTCCACATCAGGTAATCCCACAAACAACACATTCCACTCCAAGCCTGGAGGGGGAGCCCTGCAAGCCGAGCTCAGGTGAAGTTCTCTTTAAATTCAAGTCTGGAGGCGGAGTCAGAGAGTTGACAGTTGAGATCGAGCGAGGACAGTGATGACATCAAGATGGAGAGGGCTGTGCTAAGCCCGTACGAGTACCTATAAGACAGACTGAGGGATCGAGGAGTGAGGCAAAAGAGGAGTGACCGGGGAGGCGGAGCCAGACCGCTCATCCCCGAAGAACAGCACTGACTACCGGACACCGGTGTCCCAGATTGTGAGGGATCAAATCTGCCCAGCAATAAAGACCGGAGGCCAGGGAGACTATAGATCTCCTGGCCGCAGCAGCACCTGAAGGCAAAGCCATTTTACAGAGCTTAGAGACCGCAGTGAGTACAGCAGTGCCCTTTAGGCTGCTTTCACACATCCGTTTTTTGCCATCAGGCACAATCCGGCGAAAAATTGATAAAACTGATCCGTTTTATGCTCCATTGACTTGTATTAGCGCCGGATGGCCTTGCTTCGCATGTGGCATCCGCCGGATCTGGCAAAATTTCTTGGTCCAGCTGACGGAAAGGATGCAGCATGTAGCGGTTTTTGTCTCCGACAAAAACACGGACCACGCCGGATGCAGCGCCTTCCGGCATATTATATAAGGCTGCTTTCACACATCCGTTTTTTGCCATCAGGCACAATCCGGTTTGTGCCTGATGCAATGGATTAATCGCAGATTGTGTAAAAACTGATGCAACGGATAAAGCAAAAAACGGATCCGCTTTTGTTTTTTTTTTTTCTTTTTCATGTCAAAAGTAGAGATGAGCGATGGTCGAATCAAACCGTTCGCCGATTTCAAATTCGAGTGATTTGGGCGGTGTTCGAGTCGTTCGACAAACTTGAACGATTTGCTTCAAGTTCGGCAGTTTGAGTTATGTTAGATAACGGTTCAATCACCAAAACCGTGGCTTTTAAAAGTAAGGCTATGTGCGCACGTTGCGTATCTGCATGCGTCCTGCGTCCCCAGCACAATCCCACTTTCTTTCCTACTCACCGAATCCGGGGGCGCGGCGCTGCACGGCTGTCACAAAGCTACGGCGGCTTTTCCTCTTTTGAAAATGGCTGCCGCTCATTATTTAATCTGGTATTCCCTGCTTTCCCCGCCCACCGGCGCCCATGATTGGTTGCAGTCAGACATGCCCCCACGATGAGTGACAGATGTCTTACGGCAACCAATCACAGCCACCAGCGGGCGGGTCTATATCGTGCAGTAAAATAAATAAATAATAAAAAAAATTGCGGTTCCCCCCAATTTTGATACCAGCGAAGATTAAGCCACACGGCTGGAGGCTGGTATTGTCAGGATGGGATGCGCCACGTTATGGGGAGCCCACCACCCTAACAATATCAGCCAGCAGCCACCCGGAATTGCCGCATCCATTAGATGCGACAGTCCCGGGACTCTACCCGGCTCATCCCGAATTGCCCTGGTGCGCTGGCAATCGGGGTAATAAGGTAAGGTTAATCATCACAAGCATCTCCTCGAGACACCTTCCATGATTAACCTATAAGTGAAAGTAACTAAACGCATACACCCGAAAATATCCTTTATTTGGAATAGAAGACAAAAAAACCCCTCATTTACCACTTTATTAATCACAAGCACACATCCAGGTCCGAAGTAATCCACACAACGCTTTCAGCTCTGCTACATGAAGATGACAGGGAGCGCTGTAGAACACGAGCGCTCTGTGTCAGCTCCACGCAGCAACTGACGTGAGCCGCGCTGTCACCGGAGACTTCACCCAGGTAGTGCCTGTGTGTGTGCGAGGATGATGATGGGCGCAATAGTGCATGTGTGTGCGGTGATGATGATGACTGCGGTAGTGCCTGCGAGTGTGTGAGGATGATGATGAGTGTGCTAGTGCTGATGATGATGAGTGCCGTAGTGCCTGCGTGTGCGAGAATAATGATTAGTGTGGTACTGCTTGTGTGTGCGAGGATGATAATAATGAGTTCGGTAGTGGTTGTGTGTGCAGTGATGAGGATGGGGGTAGTAGTGCCTGCATGTCTCTCTCTCTCTTCCTTATCTCTTCTGTCTCTCTCCTCTCTCTCTCTCTCTCCTCTCTCTCTCTTCTCCCTCTCTCTCCTCTCTTCTTTCTCTCTTCTGTCTCTGAGACCTCGCCATGATCAGCTGATACTATCAGTCGAGCGGTGAGGCCGGCTTTTTACCGCCCGGTCGGCCAAACTATCAGCTGATGCTGTCGGACAGGAGTCTGCACAGAAATGGGTAGAGGTTTTTTTTTTTGCACTGATGCATCACCTGATTGTATGAAAGCCGTTTATACAATCAGCTGCTGTGTCATGTAATTCAGGCCCTTGAACCTGACACATCATCTGATCGCTTTTCCTTCCAGCAAACCGATCAGATGATATTGGATCCGGATTGGACGGCATGGGACCCTTGACCCAGGATTACTGCGGAGGGGGGTTCTTTATTTCAATAAAGATGGAGTCACTAATTGTATTGTGTTTTATTTCTAATAAAATATTTTTCTGTGTGTTGTGTTTTTTTTCTATCTGTAGGAGAAATTCATGGTGGCCATGTCTAATATTGGCATGACACCATGAATTTCGGGCTTAGGGCCAGTTGATAATATATAGCTAGCCCTAACCCCATTATTACCCAGCAAACCTTCCAGGACAGCTGGAAGAGTTGGATTCAGCGCCAAATGACGGCGCTTCTATGAAAGCGCCATTTTCTTGGGCAGCTGCGGACTGCAATTTGCAGCAGGGGTGCCCAGAAAGCTTGAGCACCCTGCGCTGCGGATTCCAATCCCCAGCTGCCTAATTGTACCTGGCTGGATACAAAAATTGGGCGAAGCCCATCATTTTTTTTAATTATTTCATGAAATTCGTGAAATAATAAAAAAAAATAGGGCTTCCCTATATTTTTGGTTCCCAGCTAGGTATATATAGGCAGCTTGGGGTTGGGGGCAGCCCGTAGCTGCCTGCTGTACCTGGCTAGCATACAAATATATGGCGAAACCCATGTAAATTTGGGGGGGGGGCAATAAACTCCTGCAAACAGTCCTGGATGGAGTATGCTGAGCCTTGTAGTTCTGCGGTCTGCTGTCAGTATGGAGGAGAGGAGACAGCAGCTGCAGAACTACAAGGCTCAGCATCCACCATCCAGGACTGTATGCTGGAGGGAGAGGCAGGGGGAGCAGAACTGCAAGGCTCAGCATACTTCATCCACTAGTTTATGCAGGAGAGCAGACAGCAGCTGCAAAACTATAAGGCTCAGCATGCTGCATCCAGGACTGTATGTTGGAGGGAGAGACAGGGGGATCAGAACTACAAGGCTCAGCATGCTCCATTCACTAGTGTATGCAGGAGAGCAGACAGCAGCTGCAGATCTACAAGGCTCAGCATACTCCATCCAGGACTGTATGCAAGAGTTTTTGCCCACCAAAAAAATGACATGGGCTTCGCCATATTTTTGTATGCTAGCCAGGTACAGCAGGCAGGTACGGCTGCCCCCAACCCCCAGCTGCCTATTTGTACCCAGCTAGGAACTAAAAATATAGGGAAGCCCTTTTTTTATTATTTCATGAATTTCATGAAATAAAAAAAAAAACGACATGGGCTTCGCCCCATTTTTGTGTCCAGCTAGGTACAACTAGGCAGCTGGCGATTGGAATCTGCAGGACAGGTTGGCCCGAGCTTTCTGGGCCCCTCTGCTGTGAATTGCAGTCCGCAGCCGCCCCAGAAAATGGCGCTTTCATAGAAGCGCCATCATCTGTTGCTGTATCTAACTCTTCCAGCAGCCCTGACACCGGGTGGCTTGCTGAGTGATACAGGGTTAATACTAGCTTTGTTTTACTAGCTAGTATTAAGCCAGAGATTCCTAATGTCAGGCAAGTTTGACCCGGCCATTAAGAATCTCCAATAAAGGGTTAAAAAAAAGACACCACACAGAGAAAAAATACTTTAATAGAAATAAATACACAGACACACTTAGAGACTCCATGTTTATTACTCCCTCTCACCCCTCCACGATCCTGGTCTTCTGTCTTCTTTCTCCTTCAACCCATGCAGCTCTGCTACATCAGACAGCACTGCATGGGAGAAAGACGCTGCTGCTCCCGTGCAGTCTAATCACTCAGTGAGTGAGCAGAGGCTGCTGGCTGTAAGCAGTGACGTCAACGCTGCCACCATTGAAATATTAATCTGACAGGTGGGTTACTATAGCAACGGTGATCTCTGATCACCTGATTCCCGGTGCCGCTATTCACCAGCTGTGGCATCCAGTCCTTGCATGTGGGCTGACTCTGTAAAGAGTGCCCACATGCAGGAACAGGGAAGCCGACCATGTGTTAGAGCATCTCGCCGGTACACGGAGATGCTCAAATGAGTACCGCGTAATGAAGAGATGCACTGACAGGACCTAGTATGACGTCTAGCCATGTGACCAGTCTGTAGCCAATGAAATAATAGACACGTCACTGGTCACATGCTAATAAATAGGAATAACGTTTGGAACACCATTCTAAGTCCGAACTGGGTGCAAAAACTTAAAAAAACATCACTATGGGGAGATAAGGTATGCACACCAGTGACTATGTAAGGGGAATACATGAAATAGCAGAAACTGCTGTGTGAATACTGACGTGAAAAATCCAATAGCTATTTGTAAGAGTGAAAATGTGAAAAATGGAATCTGCATTACTGCCATGAACATATGAATCAAGAGAAATTTAGCTACTGAATTGATCAATGCAATAGAGCCCCAACACTACGCCAAAGTATTCCTCTACGTTGGGGTCCCTAGCTTGTGTGTGTCCTCTGATGCAGTTAAATTCATATGTTCAATTCTTGATTCATATATTCATGGCAGTAATGCAGATTCCATTTTTCACATTTTCACTCTTGCATATAGCTATTGGATTTTTCAAGTCAGTATTCACACAGCAGTTTCTGCTATTCCATGTATTCCCCTTCCATAGTCACTGGTGTGCATACCTTATCTCCCCATACTGGTCACATGCTGTGACAACGTCACGGAAGGTCCTATCATCAGTGCTGGTTACCGGTAGGGCACAGCGATGATCGGAAGGAAAAGCGGCGGGAGACAGAGCGCAGGACGCGTCGCGGGGACCTGTAAGTGTAATGGCAATGTTTATTAACTGTGTGTGTACATGTATAATGTGTTTGTATGTGGTTGTGTTTGCCTGCCATTGTTTTCAATGGGGTTCGAAGGTGTTCGTCGAACGTTCGTCGAAAGTTCGCCGAACACACCCACCGTTTGACAAACCGAACTCGAACACTAGGGGGTGGCTCATCTCTAGTCAAAAGGAGAGAGAGAGCCCCCATCATCACAGCGCACACCGGCACTACCAACCTCATCATCACCGCACACACCGGCACTACCGCACCCATCATCAACGCACACACGCAGGCACTACCACCCACATCATCAACGCACACACGCAGCCACTACCGCCCACATTATCGCACACACGCAGGCACTACCGCTTCCATCATTATCACACACACCAAGGCACTACCGCTCCCATCATCACCGCACACACAGCAGCACTACCACACCCATCATCATCGCACACACATCGGCACTACAGCCCCCATCATCACCGCTGACGCCGGCATTACCTGAGTGACGTCGCCGCTGACAGCACGACTCACTTTAGTTGCTGCGTGGAGCTGACAGTGAGCGGTCATGGTCTGTGGCCGCTCCTGTTAGCTTCCGATGTAGCACAGCTGAAAGCGTTGTGGGACCTTTGTGGATTACGTCGGACCTGGATGGGTATTTGTGGGTAAATAAAGTGGTGAATGAGGGTGTTTTTTTTGTCTTTTATTTCAAATAAAGGATTTTTCGGGTGTATGTGTTTATTTACTTTCACTTACAGGTTAATCATTGGGGTATCTCATAGACACCTGCCATGATTAACTTAGGACTTAGTGACAGCTATGGGCTGCCATTAACTCCTTATTACCCCGATTGTCACCGCACCAGGGCAATTCGGGATGAGCCAGGTAGAGTCCCGGGACTGTCGCATTTAATGGATGCGGCAATTCCGGGCGGCTGATATTGTTAGGGTGGTGGGCTCCCCATAACGTGGGGCTCCCCATCCTCAGAATACCAGCATTCAGACGTATGGCTTTAAACAAGACGGAATAATAAGCGGCCGACATTTTCAATAGCAGGAGAAGCCGCCAGACCAGTGTGACAGCCGTGCAGCGCCGTGCCGGTGATTGGTGAGTATGAGAGAGGGGGTGAGAGGGGGAGACCGACAGACAGAGAGAGAGAGACGGACATCGACAGAGAGAGAGAGGCCAGAAATGAATTCACATCTCATCTGAGCATGCTCAGATAAAAAAAAAACGGATACATCACTGGAATGCGTTATCTTCCGGATGACGCCCATAGGCTCCCATTAGGAGCTCCCGCCGCCTGCCATACAGCTGAAGAGAGGAAGAGAGGGACAAGGTATAGCCCCAGGCAGCCTAGGACCAAGGAGAGACACAGCGCAGCAGGGAGGCCTCACAACTGACCTGGTGCAGAGATCCTGAACTGTTCTCAGATCACCAAAAATTGTTACATCAGAGACTGCACTTACACCTGCAAGTAAAACCTGGTCAGAGTTAATGAATTGGTGTGACGCACTTTATTTCTTCGTCTGAGGAGCCATAGGCTGCTGCACTAAAGTGACAGTTGAAAAAGCTGTGAAGAAAAACCGCCATATCTGTGTAAATCCGACTAAAACTGCTCTGGGGATCCCACATCACCTAAGGGAAGTGTAAACAACTGGCTGCCTAACCATCGCCCCGGAGGTCTGACCTGCAGCCCCAGTAACTATACTGGAACCGTAGGTGGCGTCACGAAATACTTTTATTTATTTATTTATTTTTTATTATTTTAATTTACTTTTATTCTTTATTTTTACTATTTACTGACTTTCAGCGACCACCAGAGCCAAAGGATCGGGCACAGGCCCCCGTGACATAATCTCACTATCCAACGCCCGGAACCGAGTACCCCATGGCCCTGGGACGGGTCATACAATTTTCTGTACATGGTTATATCACCATAACCACCATCAGTATATGACTACATCATCAAGCTTAGAACAGCAATTAATTGTTATATCAAATCGGCTCCATATCCATTTATCTTATGACCCTACAACTCCCCGTATGGGCTTTAAAGGGAACCTGTCCTCTAAAATAGCTCTTAAACTGCAGATATGGATTTAAGCTGCAGATTAACAGTGTTCTGACACCGTAACAGCCATCCTGCCAGAATGAACTGACCTGTATTTCCTCCCTCAGCGTTCGGCGTCCAGTTGTGATGGCGCTCGAGTGGTTTCAGTCATCACTCATAGCATAGAGAATGGCAGCTGTAACTTCTCCTGGCATTGACTGACAGCCAGCTCAGCACTGGAGCTCCTCCTCATTAAGGACGGCTGTCAGTCAGTGACAGGGGTGCAGTTATAGCCGCCGTTCTCTATGCAGGGAGCGGTGACATCCAGGTACCTTACAGGTACATCTTCTCTGATTCATCTTTATTTTCATCTCTGTCTTGTCTAGAGGCCATGAAAACGTATCACATCCACAGCGGGTCTCTGCAGATTCCTTCTTATCCAGCGCTCTGCAGCACATCCCCCCCACGTGCTGCCCTTAAAAGTACGAGTGTTATTAAAGTGTCCTCTACATAAAAATATCTGTCCAGGCTATTATCTAAATAATGCACATATGGTCTATAGCCTCCACACTGTCTGTTACTATTGGCTATAACCGCCACACCGTCCACGTCTATAACCCATGGCCTATACCATGGCTGTCCCCTATCAATTGGTTTCCCTTACACTCCCTATAGCTCCAAATTGTCCCCTGCTATGCTAACCTATTTCCATACTGTGCCCCCATTACACATTGCCCCCTTTTTACGCTGTGCCCTCATACTGCCCACCATGCTGTCCTATCAAAGCTGTACTCCCTCCTAATGCTGTATGGTGGACACTATAACCACCTATAGGATATGAGATTCACAACAGCCCCCAATATACACTGATATCTACCACAACCCCCTATGCAGTGTAATGTCCCTCACAGCACCTCACACAGTATATTCACTACAGTCCCCCAATGTACAGTGTGATGTAAATTCATGATGTGTACCGCCCCGGGGCTCAGCCGGCTGCCGAGCCGCTCAGGTCCGTGTTCCTCCCGGACCCGTTGGTCACGTCGCTCTGAAAGGGAGTTGGCGCTACGTGTAAGGATTTCGGTGGAGAAGGTTCACGGCCGAGGCCGTGGTGTTTAAGGGTGTAAGTTCTTGACATCACCCACGGGTTGTGGTGAATGTGGACACCACCGCTGCCGTTAACTAGGCTCCCGAGGACGATGTTATGCAGCTTGGTGTTGACCCCTCTGTGGGCAGGGGGTGATGGTCCCGGGGCCCGGTGGTTGTGAGGTGCAGGCAAGATGGTGTGGTGCGGTGCGTGGCCCGAGGGCACTGTTGTACTTACTATGACAGATACACCGGAGTCTCTGGTAAACCAAAAATGATGGTGGTCGGTGCCCGCAGCCGGCTGCACTTTATCTCTTTCTCAGGTCGGTGGTTCCCGCCTTTCTCCTGCACCTCTTTGTAGAACTTGACTGCCTATGCTTCAGCAACGGTAGTCCGCTCCCTGGATTGATGTGTGTAGGGGAACCCGTTTGCCCGTAGGTGCTGGCCCGTGGGATCTCTCTGCCTGTGCGGTGGCTTTCCATTCCCCTTGGTGGGCTGTTGCCGTCTTTCGGGTCTTGGGACGGGAAAGGACCTAAGGTCCAGACCTCAATCAGTGAATTCGACGTGGTCCAGTCGCTTCTGGACCTCGTTCTGGGTCTGAGTACCCCTCCTGGTGCTCCGGTTTCCAGTCGGCTCCCCGGTTCGGTACCCAGCGGGCCACTACCCTGTCCCGGTCCCTTACGGTTCCACCAGCCGTCTTCCCGGCTCCTGCAGGCGGCAACCACCATCTGCCTCCTTGCCACGGTACCAGGGCTACGACCCCGGCACCGGTCAGTGTTGTTGCTGCAGACCTGACGCCACAGGCTTGCTGCACTTGAACTTCAACTCCACTCCACTGTACTGCACTGACTAGACTCAGTTTCCTGTCTCAGGCCCTCTGGACTCCTCGGTGGGCGTGGCCAACCACCTGGCTCCACCCCCTGGCGTGACCATTGAACACCGAGAGAGGTGACAAGGGTTTTGTAGGTTGGCTGCTGTCACCTTTTTAGGGGCTGGTGTTTGTGCAGGGGGGCTACCTGTGACTGGCAAGTCAAGGGCTTCACATATACATTATGGTCACCACAGACCCCAGTATATCCCCTACAGTCCTGTGTACAGTATTATCACCAGATCTCCTATACAGGAGGATGTCCCCCGTCGCAGGCCCCTATTATGACCCTCACAGTTTACCAAATTATATTCTGTCCCCATCGCCCTTCTTTTGATAATCCCCATTCATTAGGGAAATGATGTAAGAAAAGTAAAAATGTATACTCCCCTAATCCGGGCTCCCTGTGCAGCGCAGCCGCCGTCTCTTCTTCTATGAAGTACAGCAGTGGGCGCTGGATGGTGGGATGATATCACTGCATCGCACCGTCAGTCATCCGCGCATGCTCCGTCTACATCAGGGCACGGCCGGAGGACACCAGCGGAGCAAAGAGACTATTACAGCTTCTGTTCAGGGCGTCTTATAGATGCAAATACAATTGAATACAGGGAGGCAGCGATGGCCGGGGCACAGAGAGATGACACTGACGCTGTTCACCTTCGTGCCTGCCCCTGGCCACATTGTGCTGAATGACTACGGCCGGAGGAAGGTGCCAGGAGGCCGCAGACATTCAACGTCAGGAGGCTTTTATAAAAAAAAATGTTGAAAAGTCTGCCCCCCTCAAGCAGCCGGGAGTTGGGGTATAGAGGGGTGCGCCCCCTGCCTGCCCCTCATCACAGTCCTGTGAAGCATCATCAAAGAGGAGGTATTGAGGAGAAAAGAAATAGAGCAGTGCGATAGTATAGCTGGGGAAGGAAAAGGAACTGTTCATTAAATTACATTAGAAAAAAATAATACAATATGAATTAAAATAGAAATTAGGATGAAAATTATTAAACTTTCATTTCAGATTTAAACATAAATCTGGTGACCGGTTCCCTTTATGTTGTCTCCTATAATCTGCGGTCACCACCAGTGACCTCATATACTTCACATGTAAAGCACCATGGAATAAATACCGCTATAGTAATATACAGCATTCTGGAATACTGTATATAGGTGCGCAGGCCGATCTCTATAGCATAAAAAACAGCTTTTATTATAGTCGCTTGAGGCGCGATCCAGTCCGATAGGTGTTGTTGTTATAGGTCCAGCTCCTCTTATCTCCTTGTGATCGCCGTCATCCTTGCTTCCTGCGGAACGGCACATCAATAGCTATATAAGCCTATGGGGACCCAAATATTGTGTAGGAAGGGCTAGGGGGATTAGAGCAGCAGCGTTATACTTACCAAGTTTCTCGTGTGGCAGTAACACAACTTCCGGAGCCACTCATTACCCTTATACATATTCACTGCTTCACCCGCCCACCGGCAATCCTGGCGTCTGTGATTGGTTGTAGTCAGACCATGCCCACCCTGTGTGACCGTGTGTGAGATTTCTTGGAATCCTATGCACTGACTGCGTCCTTTAAGTGGTGTAAAAATAAATTTTCAAAAAATTCTTGTGCCCCCCCATTTCAATTCTTAAACCCCCGTCACACGTAATTGCCCCCCGAACAACCTCGCTGTGGCGGCGAACATCCTCTACCTGAAGGGTGAGGGACGTTCGGCGGCACAGTGACGTCACACAGCCACCGGCCAATAGAAGCGGAGGGGCGGAGATGAGCGGGAAGTTACATCTCGTCCACCTCCTTCCGCACTGACGGTGGCCGCAGGTAAACTGAAGTTCGTTGTTCCGTCGGGGTGTCACACGGAGCGATGTGTGCTGCCTCGGGAACAATGAACAACCAGCGTGCAGAAGGACGTTCGATATTTAGAAAATGAGCGACGTGTCAACGAGCAACGATAAGGTGAGTATTTTTGCTCGTTCATACTCGCTCACAGCTGCCACACGCTACGATATGTCATACGATGCCGGATGTGCGTCTTTAACGACGTGACCCCGACGTCATATCGTAAGATATATCGTAGCGTGTAAAGACCACTTAAGTAACAAAAAAGACGACAGCTGGAGGCTAGAACTCTCAGGCTGGGGAGACCCATGGTTATTGAACTCTCCTCCCCCCAGCATCTATTGCTGCATCCATTAAAAGTAACAATCCCAGCACTTTACCCGACCCATCCCGATTGCTCTGGCACAATGGCAATTTCCCTAGATTAGTAAAGGGAAGCGTCTGTGAGACCCCATCAATTGCTAATATGTATGTGAAAAGAAATAAACACCAAAAGAAAAAAAAATCCTTTATTTGAAATAAAATAGAAAAAAACACCCTCTTTAACCCTTTTATTAACCCCAAAAAAGCCAGGTGCAACGCAATGCATTCAAGGTTCCTCGATAATCCCAGCTCTGCTTCATCCTGCAGTTGCAGCACATGGGCACAATATGACCGCTCACTGCAGCTGTAGGCAGAGACTTAGCTGCAGCTGTGAGCGGTAACATTATTGAATTTATGGGCGGTCATAGCTCGAGGTTCCCACAGTACCCCATCTATGACTGCAAGTGAACTGACCTCAGGTTACCTTATTGAACTCAGTGACCTTACCTCAAGTGAAAAGAGTTCAATCAGTCCTGCATTTCCTGTCATAAAACCTCTTTTTATTCCCAAGAGAAGCAGTTTTTGTGTTGAAATTTATACACCATATTTTTGCATGTCCTGGCCAAAAAAAAAAAAATCATCACTACCACATTGCGTTTTTATGGGGGGTTTTTTGGTTTTTATTTTTGTCAGAGGATGCAGATTCAATGCAGGAATATAATGTATTAATCTCAGCATCTCAGCACCAAATCTGCATTTCTTGGCAAAAAAACAAACCACAATACAGTTTTCTACCGGAACATGCAGATCTGTGAGCACAGTTCACCTGAGCTGAGGTCACTGAATTCAATGAGGTCACCATTGGTCAGTTTATTTGCAGTCACAGGTTTGGTACCGTGGAACTTCCAGATGTGACCGCAGACAAACTGAGTGATGTCACAGCTGCAACTCAATCAGTCTCTGCCCGAAGCCATAGTGTGCGGTCATGTTGTGTGATTGCGTGCTGTCACTTCAGTATATAGTAGATGTCATGAAAATATAATAAGCAGATATGTTTTCATGGTCTCTGGATCAGGGGTGATTCCCCCCCTCCCTCCAGAGCCCTACCAAATCAACAGCCAGGAAACAATTTCCTTGTCAGGAGATGTAACAGGTACCTTTCAATTATCTTACAACACCTCTTTCCAGCTCTTCAAAGACCCCCCGCGTGGCCAGAGACACTCCGACTACAATCTGTATACACAGGGGCATAGTACAAGTTTCCTGCAGGACTATAGCTTTGCTGATCAAAAGGCTAGGGCAGCCGTATTGTCTCCGTTGGGGAAGTATTAATATTGCGAGATACATATGTTCCCCAGATATGGCGGGCATACCGCTGATCTTGAAATTCCGTAACGCACATCTCACATATTTAAGATTAATCGTAGGACATACGGAAGAGCCACAAATTAATATCTGCCCCCCAGAACATGCAAGATCCCCCTTGTGTGGTATCCACCTTCTGCTAAAATCCTAAAATAAAATACGACGGTAATATCGTCCGCGTGGGATGCTCCCACACGGAGATATAAGGACCATGAGGATTCCATAATTTTGGAAGAGGGTAAAACCCCCTCCCTTACATGATGTCAGCAGAGGTGGGGGCTGCGGGTCGGACAGAGCTTAATAAAAGCCAGTGTCTTAGTACACTCTGTGTCAATACAAGAGGATATACATTGTGTGTATAGGATTGTCCATTTCCAAGGGGCTGCCTCTCCCCCCTATATCTGAGCCATAATCCGTGACCAGGTGTAGTATTCTTTCATTTTTGTTACCTTTTATGTTGATAATTGTATACCGTATTTGTATTGTTCCCTCTTTTGTATATTTTTATAAACACTGCCTATTTTCGGATTAAATATATAAAATTTAATAGTTTTTTTCCTCATGCTCTATATTTATAAATCCAAAACCCGACGGGCCTTATGCTATCTTTAACGGGTGTCAGAACTTCCTGTACCAAGTTTCGGTGGTGGTAGCAGAATTATTGTAGTGTAGAATTATTGGGGTGCTTTCATTAAGGGTACCGAGGTATATATGCATTCCAGTAGCGGGAATCGGTGATATATACATTTACCCTTGCTGTGAGACCTCCAATATTTGGCATTATTCGCTCATAACAAGCCTCATTTACTTATTGTCTGGCAGTTCCAAAATTGACCTGATACTAAGGGGGCGCTAGAGAGTAGTCGTGTTCTTGACAAATCCGTGAACAGCTGCGGGATATCTAAGTGACTCCCCCGGCTGTTCATGACAGTAGAGCCGGGATTGTCTTGAGACATTACGTGGATTACGTCGGAACTGGGTGTTTGGGGGTAAATAATACGGTGGGGTTTTTTTGTATTTTATTTAAAGTATTTTTTCTGTGTTGGATAATTTCTTTTCACTTACAGTATTAGTAATGAGGGAGATCTTTTAGATGCCTCACATTACAAATATAGGGCTTAGTGGCAGCAGTGACTTGTCAATAAACCCTTATATTACCCCAGTTGTTACTGCATCAGAGCAATCGGGATGAGACATGTAAAGTGCTAGGATCATCACATCTAAAGAATGTAACAACTCTGGGCAGCTGCAGGCTGCTCTTTTTGGCTGAGGGTGCCCAAAAAACATGAGCATCACCTGCCTGAGAATACAAGCCCCCAACTGTCGGCTTTATCATGGCTGGGTATCAAAATTGGAGAGGACAGGGTTTTTTCTTATGATTTTTTTAAAATAATAATAATAGTAATAATAATAATAAAAAACAAACACATAGGGTTCCTCCTATTTTGATACACAGCCAAGATAAGCACATGGCTGGCAGCTGCCAATTTATTTTATTTATTTTTACACCTCTATAGACACAGACAGCGTGTGACTCCAAGCTATAACACATGCTGTCATACCAAATGGGGGCACGGTCTGACTGTAACCAATCAGATGCTGGGATTCCTGATGGGCAAAGGAAGTAGTGAGTATGTATGAGGATAATGAGCGGCCCTGGAAATAGTGTTAAGCGGGCTTTACACGCTGCGACATCGCTAATGCGGAGTCGTTGGGGTCACGGATTTTGTGACGCACATCCGGCCGCATTAGCGATGCAGTTGCGTGTGACACCGATAAGCGATTTTGCATTGTTGCAAAAACGTGCAAAATCGCTAATCGGCGACATGGGGGTCCATTCTTAAAAATCGTTACTGCAGCAGTAACGAAGTTGTTCCTCGTTCCTGCGGCAGCACACATCGCTCCGTGTGACGCCGCAGGAACGAGGAAGCTCCCCTTACCTGCCTCCCGGCCGCTATGAGGAAGGAAGGAGGTGGGCGGGATGTTACATCCCGCTCATCTCCGCCCCTCCGCTGCTATTGGGCGGCAGTTCAGTGACGTCGCTGTGACGCTGCACGGACCGCCCCCTTAGAAAGGAGGCGGTTCGCCCGTCACAGCGACGTCGCCGGACAGGTAAGTATGTGTGACGGCTGTTGTGCGGCACGGGCAGCAATTTGCTCGTGTCGCGCAACAGATGGGGGCGGGTACCCACACTAGCGATATCGGGACCGATATCGCAGTGTGTAAAGTAGCCTTTAGACTACACCTACAGTTAGTTCTACACCTAATCCTTCACATCCAGGCAGATCTACAATCTTGGATTTTCTCCTTCATGCAAAGTTCAAGAACTGAAAAAATCCAACTAATATGTCAAATATTGAGAAAGTGCATAAGCAAGCATTGTTGACCTTAGGGAGATCAACATATCCACTGCGGAGAGACCATCACGTGTTTCTCAACGCAGTGATTCTAGAGCAAAGCCCCCTGGGAAGTATGCAAATGAGAAAGCCGCGGAGACACCATCACATGTTTCTCAACGCTGGCAGGAAACTAGCCAGGTCTTTCACCGGGAAGGAACAACCACGGGAAGGGCAGTCTCCAGTCAAGGAGACCACCTATACCAAACATGGTGTCCATCCACAGACAGCCGTTTCGGGGTATTTGCCCCTCATCAGTGTGGAGTAGGAATCTGGCTAGTGTTGAGAAATATTGAGAAAGTGTTCACAGATTCTTAACTACTCTTTTCTTCTGGTAATAATGTCCTGTTTATAAATTTGTGGAGTAGAAAAAAATGGGTTCTCCTGCCGCACTGCCAAATGGATTCAGGAGAGGAATCAATATGATCAGAAGATTGTATGTTTCATACTTCTATGTGTTTCGGAGCTAGCACGCTCCTTCATAAACCAACAATACCAATGTACACAAGAGGACATGATGGAGGACACGGGGCATGCTGCATGTGATGACACAGGTGGACAAAATGGAGATGATGAGGGCACAGGGAGACATGATGGAGATGATAAGGACACAGGAGGAGGTGATGAGGACACAGGAGGAGGTGATGAGGACACAGGAGGAGGTGATGAGGACACAGGAGGAGGTGATGAGGACACAGGAGGAGGTGATGAGGACACAGGAGGTGATGAGGACACAGGAGGAGGTGATGAGGACACAGGAGGAGATGATGAGGACACAGGAGGAGATGATGAGGACACAGGAGGAGGTGATGAGGACACAGGAGGAGGTGATGAGGACACAGGAGGAGGTGATGAGGACACAGGAGGAGGTGATGAGGACACAGGAGGAGGTGATGAGGACACAGGAGGAGATGATGAGGACACAGGAGGAGGTGATGAGGACACAGGAGGAGGTGATGAGGACACAGGAGGAGGTGATGAGGACACAGGAGGAGGTGATGAGGACACAGGAGGAGGTGATGAGGACACAGGAGGAGGTGATGAGGACACAGGAGGAGGTGATGAGGACACAGGAGGAGGTGATGAGGACACAGGAGGAGGTGATGAGGACACAGGAGGAGATGATGAGGACACAGGAGGAGATGATGAGGACACAGGAGGAGGTGATGAGGACACAGGAGGAGGTGATGAGGACACAGGAGGAGGTGATGAGGACACAGGAGGAGATGATGAGGACACAGGAGGAGGTGATGAGGACACAGGAGGAGATGATGAGGACACAGGAGGAGGTGATGAGGACACAGGAGGAGGTGATGAGGACACAGGAGGAGATGATGAGGACACAGGAGGAGATGATGAGGACACAGGAGGAGGTGATGAGGACACAGGAGGAGGTGATGAGGACACAGGAGGAGATGATGAGGACACAGGAGGAGATGATGAGGACACAGGAGGAGGTGATGAGGACACAGGAGGAGGTGATGAGGACACAGGAGGAGGTGATGAGGACACAGGAGGAGATGATGAGGACACAGGAGGAGATGATGAGGACACAGGAGGAGGTGATGAGGACACAGGAGGAGGTGATGAGGACACAGGAGGAGGTGATGAGGACACAGGAGGAGGTGATGAGGACACAGGAGGAGGTGATGAGGACACAGGAGGAGGTGATGAGGACACAGGAGGAGGTGATGAGGACACAGGAGGAGGTGATGAGGACACAGGAGGAGATGATGAGGACACAGGAGGAGATGATGAGGACACAGGAGGAGATGATGAGGACACAGGAGGAGATGATGAGGACACAGGAGGAGGTGATGAGGACACAGGAGGAGGTGATGAGGACACAGGAGGAGGTGATGAGGACACAGGAGGAGGTGATGAGGACACAGGAGGAGGTGATGAGGACACAGGAGGTGATGAGGACACAGGAGGAGATGATGAGGACACAGGAGGAGGTGATGAGGACACAGGAGGAGGTGATGAGGACACAGGAGGAGGTGATGAGGACACAGGAGGAGATGATGAGGACACAGGAGGAGATGATGAGGACACAGGAGGAGGTGATGAGGACACAGGAGGAGGTGATGAGGACACAGGAGGTGATGAGGACACAGGAGGAGATGATGAGGACACAGGAGGAGGTGATGAGGACACAGGAGGAGGTGATGAGGACACAGGAGGAGGTGATGAGGACACAGGAGGAGGTGATGAGGACACAGGAGGAGATGATGAGGACACAGGAGGAGATGATGAGGACACAGGAGGAGGTGATGAGGACACAGGAGGAGGTGATGAGGACACAGGAGGAGGTGATGAGGACACAGGAGGAGGTGATGAAGACACAAGAGGAGGTGATGAGGACACAGGAGGAGGTGATGAGGACACAGGAGGTGATGAGGACACAGGAGGAGGTGATGAGGACACAGGAGGAGGTGATGAGGACACAGGAGGAGGTGATGAGGACACAGGAGGAGGTGATGAGGACACAGGAGGAGGTGATGAGGACACAGGAGGAGGTGATGAGGACACAGGAGGAGGTGATGAGGACACAGGAGGAGGTGATGAGGACACAGGAGGAGATGATGAGGACACAGGAGGAGGTGATGAGGACACAGGAGGAGGTGATGAGGACACAGGAGGAGGTGATGAGGACACAGGAGGAGGTGATGAGGACACAGGAGGAGGTGATGAGGACACAGGAGGAGGTGATGAGGACACAGGAGGAGGTGATGAGGACACAGGAGGAGGTGATGAGGACACAGGAGGAGGTGATGAGGACACAGGAGGAGATGATGAGGACACAGGAGGAGATGATGAGGACACAGGAGGAGGTGATGAGGACACAGGAGGAGGTGATGAGGACACAGGAGGAGGTGATGAGGACACAGGAGGAGATGATGAGGACACAGGAGGAGATGATGAGGACACAGGAGGAGGTGATGAGGACACAGGAGGAGGTGATGAGGACACAGGAGGAGGTGATGAGGACACAGGAGGAGGTGATGAGGACACAGGAGGAGGTGATGAGGACACAGGAGGAGGTGATGAGGACACAGGAGGAGGTGATGAGGACACAGGAGGAGGTGATGAGGACACAGGAGGAGATGATGAGGACACAGGAGGAGATGATGAGGACACAGGAGGAGATGATGAGGACACAGGAGGAGATGATGAGGACACAGGAGGAGGTGATGAGGACACAGGAGGAGGTGATGAGGACACAGGAGGAGGTGATGAGGACACAGGAGGAGGTGATGAGGACACAGGAGGAGGTGATGAGGACACAGGAGGTGATGAGGACACAGGAGGAGATGATGAGGACACAGGAGGAGGTGATGAGGACACAGGAGGAGGTGATGAGGACACAGGAGGAGGTGATGAGGACACAGGAGGAGATGATGAGGACACAGGAGGAGATGATGAGGACACAGGAGGAGGTGATGAGGACACAGGAGGAGGTGATGAGGACACAGGAGGTGATGAGGACACAGGAGGAGATGATGAGGACACAGGAGGAGGTGATGAGGACACAGGAGGAGGTGATGAGGACACAGGAGGAGGTGATGAGGACACAGGAGGAGGTGATGAGGACACAGGAGGAGGTGATGAGGACACAGGAGGAGATGATGAGGACACAGGAGGAGATGATGAGGACACAGGAGGAGGTGATGAGGACACAGGAGGAGGTGATGAGGACACAGGAGGAGGTGATGAGGACACAGGAGGAGGTGATGAGGACACAGGAGGAGGTGATGAGGACACAGGAGGAGATGATGAGGACACAGGAGGAGGTGATGAGGACACAGGAGGTGATGATGAGGACACAGGAGGAGGTGATGAGGACACAGGAGGATATGATGAGGACACAGGAGGAGATGATGAGGACACAGGAGGAGGTGATGAGGACACAGGAGGAGATGATGAGGACACAGGAGGAGGTGATGAGGACACAGGAGGAGGTGATGAGGACACAGGATGAGGTGATGAGGACACAGGAGGAGGTGATGAGGACACAGGAGGAGATGATGAGGACACAGGAGGAGGTGATGAGGACACAGGAGGAGGTGATGAGGACACAGGAGGAGGTGATGAGGACACAGGAGGAGGTGATGAGGACAAAGGAGGAGGTGATGAGGACAAAGGAGGAGGTGATGAGGACACAGGAGGAGATGATGAGGACACAGGAGGAGGTGATGAGGACACAGGAGGAGATGATGAGGACACAGGAGGAGGTGATGAGGACACAGGAGGAGATGATGAGGACACAGAAGGAGGTGATGAGGACAAAGGAGGAGGTGATGAGGACACAGGAGGAGGTGATGAGGACACAGGAGGAGGTGATGAGGACACAGAAGGAGATGATGAGGACACAGGAGGAGATGATGAGGACACAGGAGGAGGTGATGAGGACACAGGAGGAGATGATGAGGACACAGGAGGAGATGATGAGGACACAGGAGGAGGTGATGAGGACACAGGAGGAGATGATGAGGACACAGGAGGAGGTGATGAGGACACAGGAGGAGGTGATGAGGACAAAGGAGGAGGTGATGAGGACACAGGAGGAGATGATGAGGACACAGGAGGAGGTGATGAGGACAAAGGAGGAGGTGATGAGGACACAGGAGGAGGTGATGAGGACACAGGAGGAGATGATGAGGACACAGGAGGAGGTGATGAGGACAAAGGAGGAGGTGATGAGGACACAGGAGGAGGTGATGAGGACACAGGAGGAGGTGATGAGGACACAGAAGGAGATGATGAGGACACAGAAGGAGGTGATGAGGACACAGGAGGAGGTGATGAGGACACAGGAGGAGGTGATGAGGACAAAGGAGGAGGTGATGAGGACACAGGAGGAGATGATGAGGACACAGGAGGAGGTGATGAGGACACAGGAGGAGGTGATGAGGACACAGAAGGAGATGATGAGGACACAGGAGGTGATGAGGACACAGGAGGAGGTGATGAGGACAAAGGAGGAGATGATGAGGACACAGGAGGAGGTGATGAGGACACAGGAGGAGGTGATGAGGACACAGGAGGAGGTGATGAAGACACAGGAGGTGATGAGGACACAGGAGGAGATGATGAGGACACAGGAGGAGATGATGAGGACACAGGAGGAGGTGATGAGGACACAGGAGGAGGTGATGAGGACACAGGAGGAGGTGATGAGGACACAGGAGGAGGTGATGAGGACACAGGAGGAGGTGATGAGGACACAGGAGGAGGTGATGAGGACACAGAAGGAGGTGATGAGGACACAGGAGGAGGTGATGAGGACACAGGAGGAGGTGATGAGGACACAGGAGGAGGTGATGAGGACACAGGAGGAGGTGATGAGGACACAGGAGGAGGTGATGAGGACACAGGAGGAGGTGATGAGGACACAGGAGGAGGTGATGAGGACACAGGAGGAGGTGATGAGGACACAGGAGGAGGTGATGAGGACACAGGAGGAGATGATGAGGACACAGGAGGAGATGATGAGGACACAGGAGGAGGTGATGAGGACACAGGAGGAGATGATGAGGACACAGGAGGAGGTGATGAGGACACAGGAGGAGGTGATGAGGACACAGGAGGAGGTGATGAGGACACAGGAGGAGGTGATGAGGACACAGGAGGAGGTGATGAGGACACAGGAGGAGGTGATGAAGACACAGGAGGTGATGAGGACACAGGAGGAGATGATGAGGACACAGGAGGAGATGATGAGGACACAGGAGGAGGTGATGAGGACACAGGAGGAGGTGATGAGGACACAGGAGGAGGTGATGAGGACACAGGAGGAGATGATGAGGACACAGGAGGAGGTGATGAGGACACAGGAGGAGATGATGAGGACACAGGAGGAGATGATGAGGACACAGAAGGAGGTGATGAGGACACAGGAGGATATGATGAGGACACAGGAGGAGATGATGAGGACACAGGAGGAGGTGATGAGGACACAGGAGGAGATGATGAGGACACAGGAGGAGGTGATGAGGACACAGGAGGAGGTGATGAGGACACAGGATGAGGTGATGAGGACACAGGAGGAGGTGATGAGGACACAGGAGGAGGTGATGAGGACACAGGAGGAGGTGATGAGGACACAGGAGGAGATGATGAGGACACAGGAGGAGGTGATGAGGACACAGGAGGAGATGATGAGGACACAGGAGGAGATGATGAGGACACAGGAGGAGGTGATGAGGACACATGAGGAGGTGATGAGGACACAGGAGGAGATGATGAGGACACAGGAGGAGATGATGAGGACACAGGAGGAGGTGATGAGGACACAGGAGGAGGTGATGAGGACACAGGAGGAGGTGATGAGGACACAGGAGGAGGTGATGAGGACACAGGAGGAGATGATGAGGACACAGGAGGAGGTGATGAGGACACAGGAGGAGGTGATGAGGACACAGGAGGAGATGATGAGGACACAGGAGGAGGTGATGAGGACACAGGAGGAGATGATGAGGACACAGGAGGAGATGAGGACACAGGAGGAGGTGATGAGGACACAGGAGGAGATGATGAGGACACAGGAGGAGATGATGAGGACACAGGAGGAGATGATGAGGACACAGGAGGAGGTGATGAGGACACAGGAGGAGATGAGGACACAGGAGGAGGTGATGAGGACACAGGAGGAGGTGATGAGGACACAGGAGGAGGTGATGAGGACACAGGAGGAGGTGATGAGGACACAGGAGGAGGTGATGAGGACACAGGAGGAGGTGATGAGGACACAGGAGGAGGTGATGAGGACACAGAAGGAGGTGATGAGGACACAGGAGGAGATGATGAGGACACCGGAGGAGGTGATGAGGACACAGGAGGAGGTGATGAGGACACAGGAGGAGGTGATGAGGACACAGGAGGAGGTGATGAGGACACAGGAGGAGGTGATGAGGACACAGGAGGAGGTGATGAGGACACAGGAGGAGGTGATGAGGACACAGGAGGAGGTGATGAGGACACAGGAGGAGATGATGAGGACACAGGAGGAGGTGATGAGGACACAGAAGGAGGTGATGAGGACACAGGAGGAGATGATGAGGACACCGGAGGAGGTGATGAGGACACAGGAGGAGGTGATGAGGACACAGGAGGAGGTGATGAGGACACAGAAGGAGCTGATGAGGACACAGGAGGAGGTGATGAGGACACAGGAGGAGGTGATGAGGACACAGGAGGAGGTGATGAGGACACAGGAGGAGATGATGAGGACACAGGAGGAGGTGATGAGGACACAGGAAGAGGTGATGAGGACACAGGAGGAGGTGATGAGGACACAGGAGGAGGTGATGAGGACACAGGAGGAGGTGATGAGGACACAGGAGGAGGTGATGAGGACACAGGAGGAGGTGATGAGGACACAGGAGGAGGTGATGAGGACACAGGAGGAGGTGATGAGGACACAGGAGGAGGTGATGAGGACACAGGAGGAGGTGATGAGGACACAGAAGGAGCTGATGAGGACACAGGAGGAGGTGATGAGGACACAGGAGGAGGTGATGAGGACACAGGAGGAGGTGATGAGGACACAGGAGGAGGTGATGAGGACACAGGAAGAGGTGATGAGGACACAGGAGGAGGTGATGAGGACACAGGAGGAGGTGATGAGGACACAGGAGGAGGTGATGAGGACACAGGAGGAGGTGATGAGGACACAGGAGGAGGTGATGAGGACACAGGAGGAGGTGATGAGGACACAGGAGGAGGTGATGAGGACACAGAAGGAGGTGATGAGGACACAGGAGGAGATGATGAGGACACAGGAGGAGGTGATGAGGACACAGGAGGAGGTGATGAGGACACAGGAGGAGGTGATGAGGACACAGGAGGAGGTGATGAGGACACAGGAGGAGGTGATGAGGACACAGGAGGAGGTGATGAGGACACAGGAGGAGGTGATGAGGACACAGGAGGAGGTGATGAAGACACAGGAGGAGATGATGAGGACACAGGAGGAGGTGATGAGGACACAGGAGGAGATGATGAGGACACAGGAGGAGGTGATGAGGACACAGGAGGAGGTGATGAGGACACAGGAGGAGGTGTTAGTGATAACTGTTAGTGATGCTGAGTTTCCCTCTTCTGATGTTTTGTTCCTGGTCTCTGCTTCAGTCTCTCTTTGCGCCTTCTCTTCCTCCTGGATAAACACTTTGCTGAATTTTCCATTACTGACAATGTAATATTCACACCTGGAGATAAATCACAATCTTTGCACATTAATAATCGATCAGGCGCCTCCATCGGCCGTGAGAGCAAAAGGGTTAATGTAATCTGCGCCCCTTCGGCTCCAGTCGCCACAGAGTATTGCACCTCAGTTAAGGTGCGGTATTCACTGTGGGTACGGAGGGGGTTACTCACCGGTGTTCCCCATTCACACTTTACATACAGCTTAGGAGCCTTGTCATTGGGGACCTGGATTAGGGTAGATAGGGGGGTGGCCATTACGAAGCATGGGAATTTCCCGGTCACTAGGACAACCACCCGGGGGCAGGTTCCACTTGGGGTAAAAGTAGGAGCAACTTTAAGCAATCAGCAGTCAGTCTACCCGGGACATCAGTTCTGGCAGCACGACACCACCTTCTTTTTCTTTCAAGGGGCCTATTCTTGGAGCGGAACCTTCAGCCCGGGTTCCTCATTACTGTGACTTCTCATGGGGATGGGTAAGTTATGCTAATGCCGGCACGCTGTAATCTAGCTGTCAGATTTTGGCAGCGAGATGTAAGGGGTTAATAGGAGCGGTTGGATAGCGTTTCCACTCGCACCTGGCAGGCACACATGTCAGCTATTGAAATCAGTTGAGACGTGCACTGATCTCCGCAGACTGCCCACGGCAGCCCGTGGGGATTAACCTCACATGATCCATGATGTACCCAGTACGTCATGTATCGTGAAGAGGTTAAAGTCTCAAATTGGCCAGAAAAAGAGAACTTTCATGTGAAACTCGACAGTCTATTCTCATTCTTAGAAATGAAGGTTATTCCATGCGAGAAATTGCAATAAAACTGAAGATTTCCTACAACGGTGTGTACTACTCCCTTCAGAGGAGAGCACAAACAGGCTGTAACCAGAGTAGAGAGAAGTGGAGGCCGCGCTGCACAACTGAGGAGAGCACAAACAGGCTGTAACCAGAGTAGAGGGAAGTGGAGGCCGCGCTGCACAACTGAGGAGAGCACAAACAGGCTGTAACCAGAGTAGAGGGAAGTGGAGGCCGCGCTACACAACTGAGGAGAGCACAAACAGGCTGTAACCAGAGTAGAGGGAAGTGGAGGCCGCGCTACACAACTGAGGAGAGCACAAACAGGCTGTAACCAGAGTAGAGAGAAGTGGAGGCCGCGCTGCACAACTGAGCAACAAGACAAGCACATTACAGTCTCTAGTGTGAGAAATCCACGCCTCACAGGTCCTCACCTGGCAGCTTCATTACATAGGACCCGCAAAACACCAGCGTCACCGTCTACAGTGACGAGGAGACTCCGGGATGCCGGCCTTCAGGGCAGAGCGGCAAAGAAAAAGCCATATCTGAGACTGGCTAATAAAGGAAAAGATTAATATGGGCAAAATAACAGACATTGGACAGAGCAAGATTGGAAAAAAGTGTTAAGGACAGGCGAATTGCAGTTTGAGGTGTTTGGATCACACAGAAGAACATTTGTGAGACGCAGAACAACTGAAAAGATACTGGAAGATGCTTGATGCCATCTGTCAAGCATGGTGGAGGTAATGTGATGGTCTGGGGTTGCTTCGGTGCTGGTAAAGTGGGAGATATGTACAAGGTAAAAGGGATTTTGAATAACAAAGGCTATCACTCCATTTTGCAATGCCATCCCATAACCTGTGGACAGCGCTTGATTGGAGCCAATTTCATCCTACAACAGGACAATGACCCAAAGTACACCTCCAAATTATGCATGAGCTATTTAGGGAAGAATCAGGCAGCTGGTATCTATCTGTAATGGAGTGGCCCAGTCACCAGACCTCAACCCTATAGAGCTGTTGTGGTGTGAGAATACTAAATATTCTTTCTATATGCTTTTCTACTGTGAGAATACAATATTATATAGTAGTTATAAATATATATATATTTATAACTACTATTTACCTTTCTATAACCAAGTTACTTTTGTACATGAGGACCAAGATGGAGTTTTAAATCCTGCAGCTGATGTTCGATATATATTTCAGTCTATTTTCTGGTTACTGCAGCTTATCAGGAAAGCAAGTATGTGTACTATATACCAAGGTCACCAGCTGAAGACTGATACAAAGCAACGCAATGCAGATGTGGATAATAAAGACTGACTGTGCAGCTGCGTGCCAAAAACTCTGCGTGATAAGGACTCGAGTAGAGTTGAGCGCGGTTCGAGGTTCTCCAGTTCGCGGCTCGAGTGATTTTGGGGGCTGTTCTAGATAGAACTAGAACTCGAGCTTTTTTGCTAAAGCTCGATAGTTCTAGATACGTTCGAGAACGGTTCTAGCAGCAAAAAGACAAGCTAATTCCTAGCTGGCTTTCCGCTGTAATAGTGTAAGTCACTCTGTGAATCACACTATTATGACATTTCAGTGTATAGTGTGCGGGAACAGCGCATTCAGATCACTGCTGTTTGGATAATGGCGATCGCCATTTTTTTTTTTCCTTGTCTTCCTTCCCTAAGCGCGCGCGTGTAGTGGGGAGGGCCAGCATGTCAGCCAATCCCAGACACACACACAGCTAAGTTGACTTTTAGCCAGAGAAGCAACGGCATGTGTGATAGGATGTCCATGTCACATGTCCCTGCATTATAAAACCGGACATTTTCCTCCAGCACGCCATTATCTGCCTTCTGCGTCCTTGGTGTCAGACATCACTGTCGCAGCTCCTATCTCCGATACTGCTGTATACGCTCCATACACAGCGCTGTACAGAATAGGGATAGCACTTTCTATCAGTCCTTTTAAGGGCTCGTACCGGCAGGGTCAGAGCCATAGGTGACAGGTCCTGAAAACAGAGACAGCGTCTGTGTAGCTAAGGTCAGGGATTTCCTCCCTGCATTTCCCTATTAGGAGGGATAGAAAGGCAGGCTTCCTTTCCTCTACCCAGAGCCCCACAATCCTGCCACTGTACCCTCCTGTCCTCTGCACACTCCAACTCATTATAACTAAGCCATTATACTAGCAAACACTGAGTGAACTTAGTGGCATCCTAAACGTGGCTGTTGGACTTCTGTATAGTCCCACTAGTGCACAGATATTTGCAGCACCTCTGCCTGCATTGCACACTCCAACTCATTATAACTAAGCCATTATAATACCAAAAATTGAGTAAACTTAGTGGCATACAAGAAGTGGCTGTTGTATTCCATTAGTGCCCCACTGGTGACAAGCTATTTCTAGCACCTCTACATGACACCCTCATGCACATTTTGCTACGCTAATGTTATAGCAAACTCAGGGAATTCATTGCTGCATTTGATAATTCGGAGGGATAGAAAGTGAGGCTTCCTTTAGCTTTTCCTTCTGTTCATAGACAGCATCTCCAAGTTCACACCCGAAGAGCAATTTCTCCTCCACGTGTAAGTGTGGAGAGGCAGCTAGTGCGCATGCGTGTGCCGATTTACCCCAGCTGCAGCCTAACTCCAGTGTTTCGCCTAGTGAGAATGCTCAGCCTGACTGTGCCATTCCTGAGGCTAAGTCTTCATTTCGGGATACAGCGCATGCTCCCACACTTAGTGTGAAAAGCCTCTTTGCACAGGTACTTGCATTCCGTGCCGGGTCTAAGTCCTGTTTTGTGCCTAGACACCATGCTAAAGCTGATAGTCTTTTTTCAGACACTGTATTTCATGCAACAGAGCATGCTCAGGCACTTCCTGCATCAGAGACTAGGTCCGGTAATGAACTCTTTGGCCCTGCCCCTGATGTGGGGGTCCCATATAGACCACAGGGCATCAGGTGTCCTGACGATGTGGCCAGGCCACTCCCAAATGGCTTGCAGAGGCCCGCCCCTATGACTTGTCACCGCATTATTGATGGTCAGACGATGACTGGTGAGGTGTTTGGGTCATGGCAGCCATGAGGTCATCATTGAAGTTTCGGTTCCAAATAGGACGCTAGTTATGCCACTCATGACGTGTCACTCTGCTTTTGTCTCCAGGAGGTGCATTGTGGTCCACCCTGGTTTGGGGCGGACCCAGGTTATAGAAGGTGCTGGAGACAACAAGGAGGTGCGCAGTCTTCTATTATGCTCCGAAAGAGCACACCTCCATGTGTTGAACCCATTGCGGCTTTAGGCCAGAGGTAGGCAGGGATAGGGCGTCGATGCAGGCCGCCACCACAGTTGGTAACGCAGAACGGTTAAGACCAGCTCCTGTCCTACAAGTCCTGCTTGTGCAGCCCAGTGGCATTAACAGGCCTGCTGCTGCTGATGCGCCTGCTGTCCACAGGTGTGCCCCTACGCACACGGTCAGCGTACTCAATGGCCCCTGTGTTGTTAACAGGGAGTTCCTGGGCTGGGTGGGCGTGTGGACCCTGTGACGCTAACAGGGCTCCCAGTCTCCAGATCCGAATGGCGTCTAACTCGGTTCAGGCTACTATTAGTTTCATAGCCACACAGCTCTGTATCCTCCACCGAACCTTCCAGTTGCCAGCCTCTCCTTTTCCATCTGGGAGCACGGTGGACATTGACTGCTAATGGGGATATATACCTTTCTCTTTCTTTTCTTATTAATTTTCGTTATATAGCGGTAACATAGTATATACCACCTTATCCAAATCTGCCAGTCCCACCGTAACAGATGGTGTTTCTTCAGCAAATGTTACTTTTGCTTAACCACCAAACCCACAGACAAAAACTTTTTTCCCTTTCCAACACACCTGTTCCCCTTTCCACCAGCATCTGTCCTTTTTCAACTCATTTTGTATATGACCAAAAGAGCAACTCTGCAGGGACACCGTACTCAACGCCATCTCAGCACAGCAGCCAGCCCTCGGTCCCTCAGATGTGGACAAGTAAAAGACCATTTCCTCCTATCCATGACAAAGCGTTGAGATTCACTCTGTGCAGCACTGGTGTTTACTGATAAAAGCAGATCTAAGATTGCGTACCACCTTCTGCAGATACTCCTGTATACGTGCGTCCATTTCTATGGCAGGAATTATTTCGCCAAATTTTGTCTTGTACCGGGGATGTAACAGTGTGGCAACCCAGTAGTCAGGATTACTTTGAATTCGTACAATCCGAGGGTCATGTTGTAGGTAGTGCAGCAAGAAGGCGCTCATGTGTCTTGTGCATCCAGGAGGACCAAGTCCTTGGTGTGTTGGTGGCAGAGAGGTGAGAATCGTGCCTCCTTCCTCTGCCCTCTACCCACAACCTCGCACAACCGAAATGTGAGCAAGCTCTCACTCATCTGCTGAGTCTTCCATGCCCATCGCCAGTTCGTCCTCCATTTCTTCATGGGCTCCTGCACCTTCCTCAACAATTTTTGCTGATACTATGCGCCCTTGTTAATCCCTCTCCCCCACCATGACTGCCGCCTAGGTGCCGCTGACCATCTGGACCTCGTAGATCTTGTTATCCCTTCCGCATATGACTCCTCCTGTACTTCCTCCCCTTCCTCTTGTCCCAACACCTGACTCCGAATAATGCTTACAGTGTGCTCCATCATGTAGATGACCAGAATTGTCACGCTGAGAATGGCATTGCCAGTGCTAAACATCTTCGTCGACATTTGTAAACTGTGTAGCAGGGTGCATAGGTCCTTGATCTGACACCACTCCAGCAGCGTGATCTGCACCACCTCTGGATCAAGTTAGCCCAGGGTATACGTCATACCGTATTTCAGCAGGGTTCGGCAGTGCTGCCACACACGCTGCAACATGTGCAGATTCCAATTCCTGCGTGTCGGCACATCGCATTTCAGGCGTTTAACTGCCAGACCCTAAGACTTCCGGAGCGATGACAGTTGTTGAGCTGCTGTGTGCGCACGATGGAAGTGAGCACATAGCAGCGTGCCCGCTGCACAAGGCCATGTAGGCCGGGATGGTATTTTAAAAATTGCTTGAGAATTAGGTTCAACACGTGAGCCATACAAGGCACGTGTGTCACATTGCCCTGACGATGGCCCGCAGCCAGGTTTGCATCATTGCCGCACACGGCTGTTAAGTCACCAACGGAGTACGCTCCGTCAATTTGTACTCCGGTCGCCAGGTGACAACGTGTTCCTTTCATGAATAGTGCTGATGATGGGAGAGTAGTCGATGCCAGCGGCGCAGGTGGACGCAGGTTATGCTCACCCACTGGGCTGCATTACCTTGACAGATGCAGAATCTCTGGCTGAATGTAGCTGGTGGGTATCTCACAGATGAAGTACCATCATTCAGCTACAACCATTGGGAAGACACCACACCCTTTTTCATGCCCCTCCTGTCTGCAGACCACTGCCAGACATAGCTATGAACCTCTGGTTAATTTTACCCCCAGTTCAGTTTTATGATTTTGTGTGCTTGTTACCTGACTACTTTTCCTGCTTGCTGTTTATGTACCTCGTTGGCCGATCCGCATTTCACCTCTGCTTGTTTTCTGATTAAGTCCTGGCCGTCCCATTCTGTTCCTGTTCCTCAATTAATGTTTTGACCCTGCATGACTACTATTCTCTGGAACTGCAGCCTTCCACAGGTATTGATCACCTTGGGCCCTGTGTAATTCCTAATCCCTGTATAGGGGTTAAAGGGTTTCAGGGTTCTGGGTGTCCAGCTTGGCGAGTGGCTTCCCTCTAGCCTATCCTTTACAGCCCATCTGAGTGTGTCGATCCAGGCAGGCGTTACACCGTGCCCTCTGCAGAAGGCCATGTAGGCCAGGATAGTGTTTTAAAAATTGCTAGGCAACCAGGTTCAACACGTGAGCCATACAAGGCACGTGTGCCACATTTCCCTGAAGAAGGGTCGCAGACTGGTTTGCATCATTGTCGCACCCGACCTTCCCTGGCTGCTGGTTGAGTGTAGACAACCATTGATGAAACTCGGTCTCACTCTACAGAGCTAACCGTCCACAATTCCTCAGCGGTGTCTCACATTTCCCCTACATTTCAAAGTAAACATTTGACCGCCTGATGGTCTTGAGCTCTGCTGCCAGCATAGTAAGGAGGTGTGTGGGATTCCTTGGGCGCAGTTACAAGGAAGGGTGGCCTGACCACACAGGGTTTGGGCCGAGGTGGAGGACCCACACGAGGTTGAGGAGGCAGAAGCAGTGGAGGAACTTGTACATACAGAGGAAGGATTGACACACAAGTCGTGGGGACGGCAAGACTTGTACAGCAAACCCTTCTCCATCTCTCACCATAGTTACCCAATGCCCAGTCAGCGACATGTAACTCTCCTGTCCATGCTTACTGGTCCAAGTATCTGTGGTGAAATGCACCCTGTCACACACAGAGTTTCTCAAGGAATCGGTGAGGTTGTGTGCGACCTGCTGTGGTAGCGCAGGCACACCTTTCTTGGAGAAGGAGTGACGACTGGCCATCGGCTTTTGGGGCACTGCAATGGGCATAAGGTCTCAAAAATCCTCGGTCTCAAAAGGGTGTAAAGGCAGCCTTTCTGTTGCCATCAAGTTGCAGATGATGAAACTCAACCTCTTAGGCATGTCATGCCCTTCGAAAATCATGTAAAACACAGCGAGGGGACTCCAACCACAGTCTCCCTCGTTTCCACTAATTGGGCCACACACACCCCACTTGACTGGCATCACTTGATCCCCCTTTTCAAAATGAAACAGATGCTTTGCATGAAGCACTCTCAAAAATACGCGTGCCTTTCACCTCCCCTGGCTGACCCAGGGGAAGAAAAGTCCTCTGAGAGCCATGTCCACATTGTCAGTGGACAGACGCGTGTGCTTATCTGCCAGCAGACCCCCAGCAGCACTGAAGACAGGTTCCGAGAGAACGCTGGCTGCAGGACACGACAAGATCCCCAAGGCGTACATGGCGAGCTCAGGCAATTTATCCAGATTGGAAGCCTAAAATGAGCAGGGCTCAAGTTGCACAGTAATGGCATCGATGTTTCCTTGCATATACTCATATATCTGTGTCTCCTCCTCTTTTTCCTTGTCCAGCTCTTTTGTTTTCACATGAGTATATGTCCTTGTCACTTTCCCATGTGTTGTGAGTTGTTTATCACCTTTTGGACACCTTTGAGGGTGTTTTTATGTGTTTGTGATTGCCTGCCATAGTTTCCTATGCGGTTCGAGTTCGGTTCGTCGAACGTTCGACGAACCGAACTCGAACGGGAGCTCCGTTCGGCGAACCGACCTCGAGCCGAACCGGGACCGGTTCGCTCATCCCTACTCTTGAGTTATAGAGAGCAGAAGAGGAAGTTCCCAAATATGGATATCCCCTCATATGCTTTTGCATGTGCTTCTAGTTTTACCAATGGCATACTTAGGAATTTTACTAAAAGATTAACCTCATAACTGCTCTATAAAACGCTTGTAAAAAAAAAACAAACAAACAAACACTGCTCCAGCAGAGTGAAGGCAGATAGCCGTAACGTACATGACTGAGGCAGTGATAGATCCAGGAAAGGGTTAAGGAGTAAGGGATGGGGGTTTTACCTAAGGAATGCGGTGGGGGGGGGGTGAGTGAGCAGGAGGAGAGACGGGGGCAGGGGCCATATAAGAGATAGGTCCCATGTTAAGGTGTCATTCCTTTGTCCTGGACTCAAAGACTGAACCAGCAGTTGTCCTCTGATCCTTCTTACAAACCAGGAAGGAAACTACAGTACAAGAATAACAAGGGACAGAGAAAAGAGCCCGACCATCTAACCAGAGAGACACCAAGAAGTGCAAGGAGAAAGTCCAGCTCTACTGAGGTGCCAGCCAGAGAAGCAGCCACACAAGCTACAACTGACGTGACCACAGCCCACCATGAATCCTTAGAACTTCCTCAACAAACTTTGTATCATTCTAGAGGACATCATACGGCCTTACCCCAGGAAATGAACCAACACGGGGGGACGGGCTTAGGACACACAACATTTCCGGATCCGGGTTCTCATTACACGAGGAGTGGTAGGAATCCAAAAAGACAACTGCGCAAAAGTACTTTAACCAGACAAAGACTTCATCGGCAGGCTCAGGATGTGAGTCAGGCAATAAATCTACAGCTACAAGACTCAGAAGAGATTCCAGACAATGACTATGACACAGATAACGACTCCCCACTAGAGGGCAGCAGCACGCAGCACTTCAATAATGAAGGGGCTGTAGAGACTATAACTAATACGTCACGGACGGCTGGTCAACCTAGGACGCAGCCAGGTATTGGTGAGAACACTTTTTCTTATCCTATATCTAGTGTAAAATCACCTGTAATAAGTCCAGTGGGCGCAGTTGGGGGTACAGTTCCCGGCAATGTAGGATGGGATCTTAATTCAGTAGTACAGCAATTAGTGTCAGGGGTTAAGGAGGCTTTGAGTCAGTCTAGCTTACCCATAACTTCTTCTCCTATTGCTGCATGGTGTGGGAATGGTCGCCGGACATCGGAGGTGGTAAGTCAGTCGTGTGCTGATCCAGAGACACAGGAGGACGCAGTAATTTCACAAGGGGTTACATTATCTGATGCAGCAAAAGGAGAATTATATGTATGTTTTGAGGGTCCTCTAGGAATTCATTTGAAACAGGAGGTTAGGGAGAAGATTTGGGCCGACGAATATGTGGAAATATTTTCATTATTGCCCTTAGAAAAATATAACTTGGATAGAGTAAGGTTTGATGAGAGAAAAAGAGAGGAACAAGAAAGACGGTATTGTCTCATCCCCCAAACATTTAGCAATTGGTTCCATGCCTTTGCCATATTAGCAAGTGTAATAGGCCAAAAAACTCCTGAACATTGCTCTGCCTTATTTTGTTACATGAATTCTATCGGGGAGGCGCACCGTGCGTATGGAGGTTTAGCATGGCTGCGCTATGATGAGCAGTTTCGCCAACGAAAGGCTGGTCGCCAAGGGATTCGTTGGGATCACAAAGATATTAGTTTATGGATGCGTCTCATGACAGCGCCACGTGGGGTTAATCAGCCCTTTCAGGGCTATGTCGGCAGATCATCAGCAATCGCATTGTCGGCAGCAAACAGAAAAGGTTGCTGCTGGCAGTTCAATGATAGCCAGTGCAGATTCGGAAACACATGCAGGTACAGACATGAATGCAGCTTCTGTAGTGGAAACCATAGCCTATCAAAATGCTTTACACGAAATAAAACCCCAACAGCAGAGATTAACCAAAAAGGGGGAAACCCCAATTAGACTCGGGGAGATGGTGGGCTATCTAAGCAGGTACCCAGATAGAAAAGCAGCACAATTGCTGGGGGAGGGTTTCTCAGAAGGTTTTAAGATCCCATCTACTTCAGGCCCATTAACCTGTTCTCGTAACCTTGCTTCAGCTTATACATATTCTCACATTGTCTCCACAAAACTAAACAAAGAAATTGACCTGGGCCGCATGGCAGGCCCATTCCCCAAAATGCCAATAGAAAACTTAAGGGTCTCTCCATTGGGGGTGGTCCCAAAGAAGGAACCCAATAAGTTTAGGCTGATCCATCATCTGACCTTCCCTCATGGAAGCTCAGTTAATGATGGAATCGATCAGGAACTTTGCACAGTCTCGTATACTTCATTTGATACAGCGATTGCATGGGTTCAGAAGTACGGCAGAGGAGCTTTAATGGCAAAAACAGACATTGAAGCTGCCTTTAGACTCTACCAGTCCATCCAGAAAGCTTCCATCTCTTGGGTTGTCAGTGGCAGGGAATGTTTTATGTAGACTTGTGTTTACCCATGGGCTGCTCCATCTCATGCTCCTTGTTTGAATCATTTAGCACATTTTTGGAGTGGGTAGTAAAGAAGGAAGCCGGCGTGCGTTCTGTCCTGCATTATCTAGATGATTTCCTATGTATTGGTCCACCAAAGTCATTTGTTTGTGCTTCATTATTGGCAGCGATTCAGTCGGTTTTTAAGCGTTTCGGAGTACCGTTAGCATCAGATAAAACAGAAGGCCCGTCTACACTTATCAAGTTTTTAGGAATTTTAATTGACAGTGAAGCAATGGAGTGCAGATTACCGGATGACAAGGTCAGTGATCTGCTGGAGGCAGTCAGAGAAGCTAGATCTCACCGTAAGATCAGATTAAAGGATCTACAATCGCTGTTAGGAAAAATGAATTTTGCGTGTCGCATTATTCCAATGGGTAGAGTTTTTTGTAGGCGCCTAGCTGCAGCTACCTCAGGCATAACCTTTCCACATCACTTTGTGCGGCTGGCTAGAACATTAAAGGACGATCTGGCGGTATGGGAACAGTTCTTAATGGAGTTTAATGGGAGGTCATTGTGGATCAGACCACCGGTTTCAAATTTTGATCTAGACATCCACACTGATGCAGCGGGGTCAACTGGTTTTGGTGCATATTGTTCTGGACAGTGGTGTGCAGATAGGTGGCCAGAGAGTTGGAGAAACAATGGGTTAACACGAAACTTAGTACTCCTTGAATTGTTCCCCATAGTGGTTGCTTGTGAAATTTGGTGCAATATTTTCCGAAACCGAAAAGTGAGATTTCATGGTGATAACTTGGGAGTTGTAGAAGTCATCAACAAACAATCAGCGTCTTCCCTGCCTGTTGTTACGTTGCTGCGTCATCTAGTGCTGCGCTGTTTAAAGTCACATTGTCAGATTACAGCTGTGCATGTCCCCGGTGTTTGCAATTCTGTGGCTGATGCTCTGTCTCGTTTTCAGTGGGACAGATTCCGTTCGTTAGCCCCGATGGCAGAGGTACAAGGCAAGAAGTGTCCGGATTTTCTGTGGTCACTGCCAGTGACACCGCATACGCTCTGATAGAACGGTCTGTGGGTGTAAGCACATGGCAGAGGTACCAGTCAGCATGGAGGGAATGGGAAGACTTGTGTGCTCTAGTGGCACATGATGCCAGTGTACATGACAATGTTTCCTTGTTGTTATTTTACATTAGCAGGGCCTTTGTGGACGGTTCTTCATTGTCCAGTATTGATAGTAAAATGTCTGGATTAGCTTTTTGGTTTAAGTTGCACGACTTCACTGATTACACAAAGCATTTTTTAGTTAAGCAGGCTCTAAAGGGTTACAGGAAAAGTTGTAAGAAGACCAGAGATAAACGGCGTCCGATTTCTTTCCAGTTATTGCAGCAGATACTGAGTGTACTAGGCTGAGTCTGGAGCAGTCCGTTTGAAGTGTTACTCTTTAGTTGTGCATTCACACTGGCCTTCTTTGGAGCTTTTAGAGTCAGTGAGTTAGTGTCGAGTAGCTCCACCAGAAGTGGGGGTCTACAAGCCGAGGACGTGCATCAGTACACAGACAGAGGGGGTCTACAAGCCGAGGACATGCATCAGTACACAGACAGATTGGAATGTTTTCTAGCAAAGTCAAAAACTGATCAACAGGGTAGAGGAAAATGGATCACATTGTTTCCTTTAAGCGGTTCCAGGGCCTGCCCGGTCATCTGTTTTAGAAACTATGTCTTAAGAAGGCCAAATATCCAAGGTTCATTACTAATTCATGAGGATTGTAAGTCATTGTCACAATTTCAATTCACAGCAGTTCTTAAAAAAATGCCTGACAATATTGGGAGAGTCTCCAAATGCATTCACTTCACACTCATTTAGGATAGGAGCAGCCACAGAAGCTGCTAGATGGGGCTTAGGGCCTGACATAGTTAAAAAAATCGGGAGATGGGAATCGAGCAGATTTAAGAGCTACATTAGATTACATTTATTATAAATGGCGTACATGTATATATATGGGTACATTTATTATAAATGGCGTACATGTATATATATATATATGTGTACATTTTGGCAATCTTATAGTAGTTGTGTCTTCATTTAGACAATTGTGTGATAATTGTGTTTTTTGTTTTTTGTTTTAGCTGAACAGCAATGCCTGGTTTGGATCATGGGACATTCATTTGTTTTTGGGGGGCCTTACGTGCAGCAGTCAGGCCTAATGGTAAACAGTTGGGGTTGCCCAGTTCCTTGGCACGGGTGACATGGATAGGAAAGAGGGGAATGCAGTGGCATCAGCTGTTAAAAGAAATCCAGTATCATGTGGAGTTCTACCGCCCCCCGGACGTCTTACTTATCCATTTAGGTGGTAATGATTTAGCAATAAGAACATCAAGACATTTAGTTAGGAACATAAAGCTCGATATGTTGAATTTATGGAGGTCTTACCCAGAAACAGTGGTGGTCTGGTCGGATATAGTAGCTAGACAAATGTGGAGAACAGCGCGATCAGTGGCTCGCATCAATAATACAAGGATAAAGGTTAATAAAAAAATAACAAAATTTGTGTTGGAAAATGGGAGGGGTGGCCATACGTCACCAGATGCTTGAAAATACAAAGGAACATTTTTGGAGAGATGATAAGGTACATCTTAATGACATTGGCATTGATATATGGATGTTGGGAATACAAGAAGGAGTAGAACGAGCCATTAAGTTGTGGAGGAACTCACTCTTGTAAGGTGTCACAAGAGCGAGTCTTGGCGGGATGTGGTTGTTTAAACCCCCTCTTTGTTGGTTGGAGAATTATGTTTTTAATGGGGTCCCTGGGCCAGAGCTCAGCGGACAGTGGAATATGGGTCCCTGGGGAGGAGCTCAGTGGACAGTGGAATAGATGGGTCCCTGGGGAGGAGCTCAGCGGACACAAGGAAAATGATCAAGGGGTATACCCAGATTCCCCCTTGAGCTAGGTGTACACGGCGGAGGGGGATATGGGGCTGGGATTTATAACAACCACATCTCTGGGCCGATAATCTTGTTTTTTCTTGTTGATGTTTTTCTTATAAAAAATAAAGGGCTGCTGTGGCCAAAATTTTAATCCATGTCACGCAGTGTGTGGTGTCTTATTTATTAGGTTACCAGGAGCGCAATTCACTAGTCCATCAGTCAAGCAGAGTGAAGGCAGATAGCCGTAACGTACATGACTGAGGCAGTGATAGATCCAGGAAAGGGTTAAGGAGTAAGGGATGGGGGTTTTACCTAAGGAATGCGGTGGGGGGGGGGTGAGTGAGCAGGAGGAGAGACGGGGGGCAGGGGCCATATAAGAGATAGGTCCCATGTTAAGGTGTCATTCCTTTGTCCTGGACTCAAAGACTGAACCAGCAGTTGTCCCACCCACCCTCCCTATAAAAAATGAAAATGTATCAATATCAGGACTTTGCAACACTGTCAATATCTAACAATGTTTTGGTATTCGTACCGTTAATGATTGTTGTACGTATACCCTCTTTCACTTGTAAAGCGCCATGGAATAAATGGCGCTATAATAATAAATAATAATAATAATAAAGTATTCAACATCATCGGTATTTTATCAACATTATTAGTATTGTATCAATTGTTATCAGTAATGTATCCAAATTGACAATGTCATATCAACATATTAATATTGTATTAACTTTTTAATATTGTATGTTACAGCAGCATTTGGCGGCGGGATGTGGTTGTTTAAACCCCCTCTTTGTTGGTTGGAGAATTATGTTTTTAATGGGGTCCCTGGGCCAGAGCTCAGCGGACAGTGGAATATGGGTCCCTGGGGAGGAGCTCAGTGGACAGTGGAATAGATGGGTCCCTGGGGAGGAGCTCAGCGGACACAAGGAAAATGATCAAGGGGTATACCCAGATTCCCCCTTGAGCTAGGTGTACACGGCGGAGGGGGATATGGGGCTGGGATTTATAACAACCACATCTCTGGGCCGATAATCTTGTTTTTTCTTGTTGATGTTTTTCTTATAAAAAATAAAGGGCTGCTGTGGCCAAAATTTTAATCCATGTCACGCAGTGTGTGGTGTCTTATTTATTAGGTTACCAGGAGCGCAATTCACTAGTCCATCAGTCATGTATACCGCACATTACACTGTATAACCCCCATGTAATCAGTATAAAGCTCTGCTGTAGACAGTGTGGTGGCCCCTGTATACCGCACATTACACTGTATAACCCCCATGTAATGCAGTATAAAGCTCTGCTGTAGACAGTGTGGCGGCCCCTGTATACCGCACATTACACTGTATAACCCCCATGTAATGCAGTATAAAGCTCTGCTGTAGACAATGTGGCGGCCCCTGTATACCGCACATTATACTGTATAACCCCCATGTAATCAGTATAAAGCTCTGCTGTAGACAGTGTGGCGGCCCCTGTATACCGCACATTATACTGTATAACCCCCATGTAATCAGTATAAAGCTCTGCTGTAGACAGTGTGGCGGCCTCTGTATACCGCACATTATACTGTATAACCCCCATGTAATGCAGTATAAAGCTCTGCTGTAGACAGTGTGGCGGCCCCTGTATACCGCACATTACACTGTATAACCCCCATGTAATGCAGTATAAAGCTCTGCTGTAGACAGTGTGGCGGCCCCTGTATACCGCACATTACACTGTATAACCCCCATGTAATGCAGTATAAAGCTCTGCTGTAGACAGTGTGGCGGCCCCTGTATACCGCACATTACACTGTATAACCCCCATGTAATCAGTATAAAGCTCTGCTGTAGACAGTGTGGTGGCCCCTGTATACCGCACATTACACTGTATAACCCCCATGTAATGCAGTATAAAGCTCTGCTGTAGACAGTGTGGCGGCCCCTGTATACCGCACATTATACTGTATAACCCCCATGTAATGCAGTATAAAGCTCTGCTGTAGACAGTGTGGCGGCCCCTGTATACCGCACATTACACTGTATAACCCCCATGTAATGCAGTATAAGCTCTGCTGTAGACAGTGTGGCGGCCCCTGTATACCGCACATTACACTGTATAACCCCCATGTAATGCAGTATAAAGCTCTGCTGTAGACAGTGTGGCGACCCCTGTATACCGCACATTACACTGTATAACCCCCATGTAATGCAGTATAAAGCTCTGCTGTAGACAGTGTGGCGGCCCCTGTATACCGCACATTACACTGTATAACCCCCATGTAATCAGTATAAAGCTCTGCTGTAGACAGTGTGGCGGCCCCTGTATACCGCACATTACACTGTATAACCCCCATGTAATGCAGTAGTATAAAGCTCTGCTGTAGACAATGTGGCGGCCCCTGTATACCGCACATTATACTGTATAACCCCCATGTAATGCAGTATAAAGCTCTGCTGTAGACAGTGTGGCAGCCCCTGTATACCGCACATTACACTGTATAACCCCCATGTAATGCAGTATAAAGCTCTGCTGTAGACAGTGTGGCGGCCCCTGTATACCGCACATTACACTGTATAACCCCCATGTAATCAGTATAAAGCTCTGCTGTAGACAGTGTGGCGGCCCCTGTATACCGCACATTATACTGTATAACCCCCATGTAATCAGTATAAAGCTCTGCTGTAGACAGTGTGGCGGCCCCTGTATACCGCACATTACACTGTATAACCCCCATGCAATCAGTATAAAGCTCTGCTGTAGACAGTGTGGTGGCCCCTGTATACCGCACATTACACTGTATAACCCCCATGTAATCAGTATAAAGCTCTGCTGTAGACAGTGTGGCGGCCTCTGTATACCGCACATTATACTGTATAACCCCCATGTAATGCAGTATAAAGCTCTGCTGTAGACAGTGTGGTGGCCCCTGTATACCGCACATTACACTGTATAACCCCCATGTAATGCAGTATAAAGCTCTGCTGTAGACAGTGTGGCGGCCTCTGTATACCGCACATTACACTGTATAACCCCCATGTAATCAGTATAAAGCTCTGCTGTAGACAGTGTGGCGGCCCCTGTATACCGCACATTACACTGTATAACCCCCATGCAATCAGTATAAAGCTCTGCTGTAGACAGTGTGGTGGCCCCTGTATACCGCACATTACACTGTATAACCCCCATGTAATGCAGTATAAAGCTCTGCTGTAGACAGTGTGGCGGCCCCTGTATACCGCACATTACACTGTATAACCCCCATGTAATCAGTATAAGCTCTGCTGTAGACAGTGTGGCGGCCCCTGTATACCGCACATTATACTGTATAACCCCCATGTAATGCAGTATAAAGCTCTGCTGTAGACAGTGTGGCGGCCCCTGTATACCGCACATTACACTGTATAGCCCCCATGTAATCAGTATAAAGCTCTGCTGTAGACAGTGTGGCGGCCCCTGTATACCGCACATTACCCTGTATAACCCCCATGTAATGCAGTATAAAGCTCTGCTGTAGACAGTGTGGCGGCCCCTGTATACCGCACATTACACTGTATAATCCCCATGTAATGTATAAAGCTCTGCTGTAGACAGTGTGGCGGCCCCTGTATACCGCACATTACACTGTATAACTCCCATGTAATGCAGTATAAAGCTCTGCTGTAGACAGTGTGGCGGCCCCTGTATACCGCACATTATACTGTATAACCCCCATGTAATCAGTATAAAGCTCTGCTGTAGACAGTGTGGCGGCCCCTGTATACCGCACATTACACTGTATAACCCCCATGTAATCAGTATAAAGCTCTGCTGTAGACAGTGTGGCGGCCCCTGTATACTGCACATTACACTGTATAACCCCCATGTAATCAGTATAAAGCTCTGCTGTAGACAGTGTGGCGGCCCCTGTATACCGCACATTATACTGTATAACCCCATGTAATGCAGTATAAAGCTCTGCTGTAGACAGTGTGGCGGCCCCTGTATACTGCACATTATACTGTATAATCCCCATGTAATGCAGTATAAAGCTCTGCTGTAGACAGTGTGGCGGCCCCTGTATACTGCACATTATACTGTATAATCCCCATGTAATGCAGTATAAAGCTCTGCTGTAGACAGTGTGGCGGCCCCTGTATACCGCACATTACACTGTATAATCCCCATGTAATGTATAAAGCTCTGCTGTAGACAGTGTGGCGGCCCCTGTATACCGCACATTATACTGTATAACCCCCATGTAATGCAGTATAAAGCTCTGCTGTAGACAGTGTGGCGGCCCCTGTATACCGCACATTACACTGTATAATCCCCATGTAATGTATAAAGCTCTGCTGTAGACAGTGTGGCGGCCCCTGTATACTGCACATTATACTGTATAATCCCCATGTAATGCAGTATAAAGCTCTGCTGTAGACAGTGTGGCGGCCCCTGTATACCGCACATTACACTGTATAACCCCCATGTAATCAGTATAAAGCTCTGCTGTAGACAGTGTGGCGGCCCCTGTATACCGCACATTACACTGTATAATCCCCATGTAATCAGTATAAAGCTCTGCTGTAGACAGTGTGGCGGCCCCTGTATACCGCACATTATACTGTATAACCCCCATGTAATGCAGTATAAAGCTCTGCTGTAGACAGTGTGGCGGCCCCTGTATACCGCACATTACACTGTATAACCCCCATGTAATCAGTATAAAGCTCTGCTGTAGACAGTGTGGTGGCTCCTGTATACCGCACATTACACTGTATAACCCCCATGTAATCAGTATAAAGCTCTGCTGTAGACAGTGTGGCGGCCCCTGTATACCGCACATTACACTGTATAATCCCCATGTAATGCAGTATAAAGCTCTGCTGTAGACAGTGTGGCGGCCCCTGTATACCGCACATTACACTGTATAACCCCCATGTAATCAGTATAAAGCTCTGCTGTAGACAGTGTGGCGGCCCCTGTATACCGCACATTATACTGTATAACCCCCATGTAATGCAGTATAAAGCTCTGCTGTAGACAGTGTGGCGGCCCCTGTATACCGCACATTACACTGTATAACCCCCATGTAATCAGTATAAAGCTCTGCTGTAGACAGTGTGGCGGCCCCTGTATACCGCACATTATACTGTATAACCCCCATGTAATGCAGTATAAAGCTCTGCTGTAGACAGTGTGGCGGCCCCTGTATACCGCACATTACACTGTATAACCCCCATGTAATCAGTATAAAGCTCTGCTGTAGACAGTGTGGCGGCCCCTGTATACCGCACATTACACTGTATAACCCCCATGTAATCAGTATAAAGCTCTGCTGTAGACAGTGTGGCGGCCCCTGTATACTGCACATTATACTGTATAACCCCCATGTAATGCAGTATAAGCTCTGCTGTAGACAGTGTGGCGGCCCCTGTATACTGCACATTACACTGTATAACCCCCATGTAATCAGTATAAAGCTCTGCTGTAGACAGTGTGGCGGCCCCTGTATACCGCACATTATACTGTATAACCCCCATGTAATCAGTATAAGCTCTGCTGTAGACAGTGTGGCGGCCCCTGTATACCGCACATTACACTGTATAACCCCCATGTAATCAGTATAAAGCTCTGCTGTAGACAATGTGGTGGCTCTTAGAAGAGCCTTTGTGGTGCGGAGCAGCGGTGGTGGTGAATGGTGATCACTTGGCGCTGGTGTACTTGGTGACGGCCTTGGTGCCCTCGGACACGGCGTGCTTGGCCAGCTCTCCGGGCAGCAGCAGGCGCACGGCGGTCTGGATCTCCCGGGAGGTGATGGTGTGGCGCTTGTTGTAGTGCGCCAGGCGGGAGGCTTCCCCTGCGATGCGCTCGAAGATGTCACCGACGAAGCAGTTCATGATGCCCATGGCCTTGGAGGAGATGCCGGTGTCGGGGTGCACCTGCTTCAGCACCTTGTACACGTAGATGGCATAGCTCTCCCTCCGGCTCCTCCTCCGCTTCTTGCCGTCCTTCTTCTGAGTCTTGGTCACGGCTTTCTTGGAGCCCTTCTTGGGCGCAGGCGCAGACTTGGCGGGTTCAGGCATAATGAGAGAAGAAAGCAGAGAATAATGATCCTGCTCCTCCCAGAGCGGCCGTATTTATAGCCCGGCCATGCAAATGAGCACTGCTGTCACATGGCTGCTCTATTGGGTGAGAAAGACATGTGACCTATGAAACGTCATGCGCTCCGCCCCCTGCAGCTCATTAGTTTCCAAAAGTCTCTTCTCTATTGGCTGCTTCCAATCTGTCCGAAATCAGGAGAGGGGCGGGGCAGTTGTGAAACCATGGCAACACCGCGAGTGACCGCGAATCACAGCACAGGAGACCTCTTTTCTTTGTTGTTTTGTAGACCTTTCCCAGCACATACAGGGCGGTATACAGCACTATAGGGGCCACGTGTGCAGTATACTTCCTATAGTGCTGTATATACAGATATATACTGTACACTCTGTGTAACCCGTATATACTCCCCATATAGTGCTGCACATCATAGAATTGCTATAAATATGATGGCACAGTGGGTACATATAGTGCTGTATACCTTCAGTACAGTGCTGTATACCTTCAGTACAGTGCTGTACACCTTCAGTATAATGCTGTACACCTTCAATATAGCGCTGTATACCTTCAGTATAGCGCTGTATACCTTCAGTATAGCGCTGTACACCTTCAATATAGTGCTGTATACCTTCAGTATAGTGATGTATACCTTCAGTATAGTGCTGTATACCTTCAGTACAGTGCTGTATACCTTCAGTAGAGCGCTGTATACCTTCAGTACAGTGCTGTATACCTTCAATATAGCGCTGTACACTTTCAGTATAGCGCTGTACACCTTCAGTATAGTGCTGTATACCTTCAGTATAGTGCTGTACACCTTCAGTATAGTGCTGTATACCTTCAGTATAGTGATGTACACCTTCAGTATAGTGCTGTACACCTTCAGTATAGTGCTGTATACCTTCAGTATAGTGCTGTATACCTTCAGTATAGTGCTGTACACCTTCAGTATAGTGCTGTATACCTTCAGTATAGTGCTGTACACCTTCAGTATAGCGCTGTACACCTTCAGTATAGCGCTGTACACCTTCAGTATAGCGCTGTACACCTTCAGTATAGCGCTGTATACCTTCAGTATAGCGCTGTACACCTTCAGTATAGTGCTGTATACCTTCAGTATAGCGCTGTATATCTTCAGTATAGCGCTGTACACCTTCAGTATAGCGCTGTACACCTTCAGTATAGTGCTGTATACCTTCAGTATAGTGCTGTACACCTTCAGTATAGTGCTGTACACCTTCAGTATAGCGCTGTATACCTTCAGTATAGCTCTGTACACCTTCAGTATAGCGCTGTATACCTTCAATATAGCGCTGTACACTTTCAGTATAGCGCTGTACACCTTCAGTATAGAGCTGTACACCTTCAGTATAGTGCTGTACACCTTCAGTATAGCTCTGTACACCTTCAGTATAGCGCTGTATACCTTCAATATAGCGCTGTACACTTTCAGTATAGCGCTGTACACCTTCAGTATAGAGCTGTACACCTTCAGTATAGTGCTGTACACCTTCAGTATAGTGCTGTACACCTTCAGTACAGTGCTGTATACCTTCAGTAGAGCGCTGTATACCTTCAGTAGAGCGCTGTATACCTTCAGTACAGTGCTGTATACCTTCAGTATGGCGCTGTACACCTTCAGTATAGCGCTGTACACCTTCAGTATAGCGCTGTACACCTTCAGTATAGTGCTGTACACCTTCAGTATAGTGCTGTATACCTTCAGTATAGCGCTGTACACCTTCAGTATAGTGCTGTATACCTTCAGTAGAGCGCTGTAAACCTTCAGTATAGCGCTGTATACCTTCAGTATAGTGCTGTACACCTTCAGTATAGTGCTGTATACCTTCAGTAGAGCGCTGTATACCTTCAGTACAGTGCTGTATACCTTCAGTACAGTGCTGTATACCTTCAGTATAGCGCTGTACACCTTCAGTATAGCGCTGTACACCTTCAGTATAGTGCTGTACTCCTTCAGTATAGTGCTGTACACCTTCAGTATAGTGCTGTACTCCTTCAGTATAGTGCTGTATACCTTCAGTATAGTGCTGTACTCCTTCAGTATAGTGCTGTACACCTTCAGTATAGTGCTGTACTCCTTCAGTACAGTGCTGTATACCTTCAGTACAGTGCTGTATACCTTCAGTATAGCGCTGTACACCTTCAGTATAGTGCTGTACACCTTCAGTATAGTGCTGTACTCCTTCAGTATAGCGCTGTACACCTTCAGTATAGTGCTGTACACCTTCAGTATAGTGCTGTACTCCTTCAGTATAGTGCTGTACACCTTCAGTATAGTGCTGTACACCTTCAGTATAGTGCTGTACTCCTTCAGTATAGTGCTGTATACCTTCAGTACAGTGCTGTATACCTTCAGTATAGCGCTGTACACCTTCAGTATAGTGCTGTACACCTTCAGTATAGTGCTGTACTCCTTCAGTATAGTGCTGTACACCTTCAGTATAGTGCTGTACTCCTTCAGTATAGTGCTGTACACCTTCAGTATAGTGCTGTACACCTTCAGTATAGTGCTGTACTCCTTCAGTATAGTGCTGTACACCTTCAGTATAGCGCTGTACACCTTCAGTACAGTGCTGTATACCTTCAGTATAGTGCTGTACTCCTTCAGTATAGCGCTGTACACCTTCAGTATAGTGCTGTACACCTTCAGTATAGTGCTGTACACCTTCAGAATAGTGCTGTACACCTTCAGTATAGTGCTGTACTCCTTCAGTATAGTGCTGTACACCTTCAGTATAGCGCTGTACACCTTCAGTACAGTGCTGTATACCTTCAGTATAGTGCTGTACTCCTTCAGTATAGCGCTGTACACCTTCAGTATAGTGCTGTACTCCTTCAGTATAGTGCTGTACACCTTCAGTATAGCGCTGTACACCTTCAGTACAGTGCTGTATACCTTCAGTATAGTGCTGTACTCCTTCAGTATAGCGCTGTATACCTTCAGTATAGCGTTTTCTATTCTACTTTTTGCCATATTCAGGGAAGGGGAAACATCCAGAATCCTTTAAAAACTTAAATTTTATTCAAAAATCATTAAAATTCCATGCTCCTTGTGTATAAATCACGCATCATGGCAGTGTCTTCTTTAGAGACGCGTTTCGGACGTGTGCGTCCATAGATAATAATGTATGCCCCAATAAAGTGCAGTAGATGCAATAGTGTAACCCCCAAAAAGTGCAGTTAACCCCTTCTATACCTATGTACTCCCTACATATAATGCGTCTGTCTCAAGAAATGACAAACCCCATATAATGCTATAGTAGCGTTATATTGGACCGCAGATCTCTACATAGTTCTGTATATCCCTATTTAGCTCTGTATACAGCCCATATAGCGGAGTATATATCCAGATAGTGCTCTATAGCCCCCATATAATGCTAAATACCGCTATAAAGCATAATATACCCTCTATATGGTGCTATATACACACCCCATTTAGTACTGAACACCTTACACAGCCCTAGTGCTGTTTAATCCCACATATCATATGTCTAAGCGAGACAAAGTCCTCCTATATATCCAGAGTGAGCGGACCAGAGAGAGACCTGCAGAAATGACGCGCTTCGGAGGCGTGACCTTTTTAATTTAATTTGCATTGTCAGCTCCGCCCTCCTCAGCTGATTGGCTGAGCACAGAACTGTTGGAGTTTTTTAATTTCCCGCTCATTGTGCGGTTACTTTTCCGCTTCTACCTTTATTATGTTCAATATAAAAGTGAGATTCAGATCTGGAAATCCATCAATCTCCGGGAATTCATCACCGATCAGGCGCCTCCACCGGGAACAAAGGGAGAAGAAAATCAGCGAGAAAGTGCAGAGAGCTGCGAGCAGAACGATCAGATCAGTGCGGAAAATGTCAACCAGAACCGAGAGAAAACCGCCCATCCCCCATTACCAGCAGAACAATGGAAGCCGCAGCAACAGCCAGCGGAGAACGACGGCGAGAAATAACGACAATGAATAGTTAACAGAGACGGACCACGTGGTGCCTGTAACCAGCAGCCAGCGATCCGGGAGAAGTGTATTTATAGGGGCTGAGATTTGCCAAATGTTACCCTTAACTCTTTTTGTCACGTTATTCCCGTCACTTCTCACTACGACCCTCATCCTCCTGCATTCCTCCGTATAGTGCTGCATTCTCCCTATAGAGCGCTCTTCTCGCTTCTTGTGCAGTAATCCTCATATAGCGCTCATATACCCCACATATAGAGCTGCATATGGCGGGATAAGAACAAACCTCCCACAGTAATATACATTATATAAATAGAGCGGCCACATATCTATAGCAAGATTCACTATTAATGTAACCATCAAATAGAAGGAAGCAACTTCCACAGTAATGATGTGGAGCCTGCGCTGTGTAGACTGCGTCCAAAGGTGTAATCAAAGCCCGATGCAAAGTGCATGAAGTGCAGCTCCATAAATCCTATAGAGTCCCCCCTTCTTCATACAGTGATATCTCCATATATTATACATCTCCATCCCTTTCCTGTTACACATTGATTCATCATTAATATAGTGGTTTTCAGTGACAGGAGCAGAAGCAGCAGAATGGGGCAGCCTCAGACTATATCAGGGGCGGCTCCTCCGATGCTGCAGTGGATGAGATATTCAGGAATCAGCTCGTCTGAGGGAGGATTTGGTGGCTCTGAAAAGAGCCTTTGTGTTGAGCTGGGGCCGGGACAGATCTACGCCCTCTCCCCGCGGATCCTGCGGGCCAGCTGGATGTCTTTGGGCATGATGGTGACCCTCTTGGCGTGGATGGCGCACAGGTTGGTGTCCTCGAACAGCCCCACCAGATAAGCCTCGCTGGCCTCCTGCAGGGCCATGACCGCCGAGCTCTGGAAGCGCAGATCGGTCTTGAAGTCCTGGGCGATCTCTCTCACCAGGCGCTGGAAGGGAAGCTTCCGGATCAGCAGCTCGGTGGATTTCTGGTAGCGGCGGATCTCCCGGAGAGCGACTGTCCCCGGCCGGTAGCGATGCGGCTTCTTCACTCCTCCGGTGGCGGGAGCGCTCTTCCTGGCGGCCTTAGTGGCCAGCTGCTTGCGGGGAGCTTTCCCTCCGGTGGATTTACGGGCGGTCTGCTTAGTTCTGGCCATAGCTCTGTATAGAGGAGAACAGAAGTGATGAGAAAGAGCGGCGGAGCAGAGTATTTATCCTCCTGTGCGCGTCCTCATTGGTTTGGGAGAAACACGCCCCCTGCACTCCATTGGTTACGTTACACAAAAGAAAAGAAAATAGCCAATAATCTACTGATATCTCTGACCAATCATTTTCGAGGAAGCTCCGCTATTCAATAACCCCTCCCCCAGACTTGCTGTAGTTGCCATCTGTAGTCCCACCCTCTGTCTCCTCCTAATACACAGATGTCACATCCCGGCTACACGCGGCTCTGGAGAAGCCGCCACTGATGTAACTGCAGCTGCATCTCCCCGCACACAGCGCTGTACAGTGCAGCCCCCGCATTATCACTACATCCCCGAGATCTCTGCTCCCGGCATCCAGACCCGGGATATCAGCAGCTACCGCCCCCTGTACCCGAGATCAGCGCAAATCTACAGATAGCGAGAAATCCGGCACTGATCACACAGAGGGGACACTGATCATACAGCTCTGCAGGACAAGGTGGAGACACCGATCATACAGCTCTGCGGGACAAGGTGGAGACACCGATCATACAGCTCTGCAGGACAAGGTGGTGGCACTGATCATACAGCTCTGCAGGACAAGGTGGTGGCACTGATCATACAGCTCTGCAGGACAAGGTGGTGGCACTGATCATACAGCTCTGCAGGATAAAGGTGGTGGCACTGATTATACAGCTCTGCAGGACAAGGTGGTGACACTGATCATACAGCTCTGCAGGACAAGGTGGTGGCTCTGATCATACAGCTCTGCAGGACAAGGTGGTGACACTGATCATACAGCTCTGCAGGACAAGGTGGTGGCACTGATCATACAGAGGGAACAAGGTTGTGGCACTGATCATACAGCTCTGCAGGACAAGGTGGTGGCACTGATCATACAGCTCTGCAGGATAAGGTGGTGGCTCTGATCATACAGCTCTGCAGGACAAGGTGGCGGCACTGATCATACAGCTCTGCAGGACAAGGTGGTGGCACTGATCATACAGCTCTGCAGGACAAGGTGGTGGCACTGATCATACAGCTCTGCAGGACAAGGTGGAGACACCGATCATACAGCTCTGCGGGACAAGGTGGAGACACCGATCATACAGCTCTGCAGGACAAGGTGGTGGCACTGATCATACAGCTCTGCAGGACAAGGTGGTGGCACTGATCATACAGCTCTGCAGGACAAGGTGGTGGCACTGATCATACAGCTCTGCAGGATAAAGGTGGTGGCACTGATTATACAGCTCTGCAGGACAAGGTGGTGACACTGATCATACAGCTCTGCAGGACAAGGTGGTGGCTCTGATCATACAGCTCTGCAGGACAAGGTGGTGACACTGATCATACAGCTCTGCAGGACAAGGTGGTGGCACTGATCATACAGAGGGAACAAGGTTGTGGCACTGATCATACAGCTCTGCAGGACAAGGTGGTGGCACTGATCATACAGCTCTGCAGGATAAGGTGGTGGCTCTGATCATACAGCTCTGCAGGACAAGGTGGCGGCACTGATCATACAGCTCTGCAGGACAAGGTGGTGGCACTGATCATACAGCTCTGCAGGACAAGGTGGTGGCACTGATCATACAGCTCTGCAGGATAAGGTGGTGACACTGATCATACAGCGCTGCAGGACAAGGTGGAGACACTGATCATACAGCTCTGCAGGACAAGGTGGTGGCACTGATCATACAGCTCTGCAGGACAAGGTGGTGACACTGATCATACAGCTCTGCAGGACAAGGTGGTGGCTCTGATCATACAGCTCTGCAGGACAAGGTGGTGGCACTGATCATACAGCTCTGCAGGACAAGGTGGTGGCACTGATCATACAGCTCTGCAGGACAAGGTGGTGGCACTGATCATACAGCTCTGCAGGACAAGGTGGTGGCTCTGATCATACAGCTCTGCAGGACAAGGTGGTGCCACTGATCATACAGCTCTGCAGGACAAGGTGGTGGCACTGATCATACAGCTCTGCAGGACAAGGTGGTGGCACTGATCATACAGCTCTGCAGGACAAGGTGGTGGCTCTGATCATACAGCTCTGCAGGACAAGGTGGCGGCACTGATCATACAGCTCTGCAGGACAAGGTGGTGGCACTGATCATACAGCTCTGCAGGACAAGGTGGTGGCACTGATCATACAGCTCTGCAGGATAAGGTGGTGACACTGATCATACAGCGCTGCAGGACAAGGTGGAGACACTGATCATACAGCTCTGCAGGACAAGGTGGTGGCACTGATCATACAGCTCTGCAGGACAAGGTGGTGACACTGATCATACAGCTCTGCAGGACAAGGTGGTGGCTCTGATCATACAGCTCTGCAGGACAAGGTGGTGGCACTGATCATACAGCTCTGCAGGACAAGGTGGTGGCACTGATCATACAGCTCTGCAGGACAAGGTGGTGGCACTGATCATACAGCTCTGCAGGACAAGGTGGTGGCTCTGATCATACAGCTCTGCAGGACAAGGTGGTGGCACTGATCATACAGCTCTGCAGGACAAGGTGGTGGCACTGATCATACAGCTCTGCAGGACAAGGTGGTGACACTGATCATACAGCTCTGCAGGACAAGGTGGTGGCACTGATCATACAGCTCTGCAGGACAAGGTGGTGACACTGATCATACAGCTCTGCAGGACAAGGTGGTGGCTCTGATCATACAGCTCTGCAGGACAAGGTGGTGACACTGATCATACAGCTCTGCAGGACAAGGTGGTGACACTGATCATACAGCTCTGCAGGACAAGGTGGTGGCACTGATCATACAGCTCTGCAGGACAAGGTGGTGGCACTGATCATACAGCTCTGCAGGACAAGGTGGTGACACTGATCATACAGCTCTGCAGGACAAGGTGGTGGCACTGATCATACAGCTCTGCAGGACAAGGTGGTGGCACTGATCATACAGCTCTGCAGGACAAGGTGGTGACACTGATCATACAGCTCTGCAGGACAAGGTGGTGGCACTGATCATACAGCTCTGCAGGACAAGGTGGTGACACTGATCATACAGCTCTGCAGGACAAGGTGGTGGCACTGATCATACAGCTCTGCAGGACAAGGTGGTGGCTCTGATCATACAGCTCTGCAGGACAAGGTGGTGGCAGTGATCATACAGCTCTGCAGGACAAGGTGGTGACACAGATCATACAGCTCTGCAGGACAAGGTGGTGGCACTGATCATACAGCTCTGCAGGATAAGGTGGTGACACTGATCATACAGCGCTGCAGGACAAGGTGGAGACACTGATCATACAGCTCTGCAGGACAAGGTGGTGGCACTGATCATACAGCTCTGCAGGACAAGGTGGTGACACTGATCATACAGCTCTGCAGGACAAGGTGGTGGCTCTGATCATACAGCTCTGCAGGACAAGGTGGTGGCACTGATCATACAGCTCTGCAGGACAAGGTGGTGGCACTGATCATACAGCTCTGCAGGACAAGGTGGTGGCACTGATCATACAGCTCTGCAGGACAAGGTGGTGGCACTGATCATACAGCTCTGCAGGACAAGGTGGTGGCTCTGATCATACAGCTCTGCAGGACAAGGTGGTGGCAGTGATCATACAGCTCTGCAGGACAAGGTGGTGACACAGATCATACAGCTCTGCAGGACAAGGTGGTGGCACTGATCATACAGCTCTGCAGGATAAGGTGGTGACACTGATCATACAGCGCTGCAGGACAAGGTGGAGACACTGATCATACAGCTCTGCAGGACAAGGTGGTGGCACTGATCATACAGCTCTGCAGGACAAGGTGGTGACACTGATCATACAGCTCTGCAGGACAAGGTGGTGGCTCTGATCATACAGCTCTGCAGGACAAGGTGGTGGCACTGATCATACAGCTCTGCAGGACAAGGTGGTGGCACTGATCATACAGCTCTGCAGGACAAGGTGGTGGCACTGATCATACAGCTCTGCAGGACAAGGTGGTGGCTCTGATCATACAGCTCTGCAGGACAAGGTGGTGGCACTGATCATACAGCTCTGCAGGACAAGGTGGTGGCACTGATCATACAGCTCTGCAGGACAAGGTCGTGGCACTGATCATACAGCTCTGCAGGACAAGGTGGTGGCACTGATCATACAGCTCTGCAGGATAAAGGTGGTGGCACTGATTATACAGCTCTGCAGGACAAGGTGGTGACACTGATCATACAGCTCTGCAGGACAAGGTGGTGGCACTGATCATACAGCTCTGCAGGACAAGGTGGTGGCTCTGATCATACAGCTCTGCAGGACAAGGTGGTGGCACTGATCATACAGCTCTGCAGGACAAGGTGGTGGCACTGATCATACAGCTCTGCAGGATAAGGTGGTGACACTGATCATACAGCGCTGCAGGACAAGGTGGAGACACTGATCATACAGCTCTGCAGGACAAGGTGGTGGCACTGATCATACAGCTCTGCAGGACAAGGTGGTGGCACTGATCATACAGCTCTGCAGGACAAGGTGGTGGCACTGATCATACAGCTCTGCAGGACAAGGTGGTGGCACTGATCATACAGCTCTGCAGGATAAAGGTGGTGGCACTGATTATACAGCTCTGCAGGACAAGGTGGTGACACTGATCATACAGCTCTGCAGGACAAGGTGGTGGCTCTGATCATACAGCTCTGCAGGACAAGGTGGTGACACTGATCATACAGCTCTGCAGGACAAGGTGGTGGCACTGATCATACAGAGGGAACAAGGTTGTGGCACTGATCATACAGCTCTGCAGGACAAGGTGGTGGCACTGATCATACAGCTCTGCAGGATAAGGTGGTGGCTCTGATCATACAGCTCTGCAGGACAAGGTGGCGGCACTGATCATACAGCTCTGCAGGACAAGGTGGTGGCACTGATCATACAGCTCTGCAGGACAAGGTGGTGGCACTGATCATACAGCTCTGCAGGATAAGGTGGTGACACTGATCATACAGCGCTGCAGGACAAGGTGGAGACACTGATCATACAGCTCTGCAGGACAAGGTGGTGGCACTGATCATACAGCTCTGCAGGACAAGGTGGTGACACTGATCATACAGCTCTGCAGGACAAGGTGGTGGCTCTGATCATACAGCTCTGCAGGACAAGGTGGTGGCACTGATCATACAGCTCTGCAGGACAAGGTGGTGGCACTGATCATACAGCTCTGCAGGACAAGGTGGTGGCACTGATCATACAGCTCTGCAGGACAAGGTGGTGGCTCTGATCATACAGCTCTGCAGGACAAGGTGGTGGCACTGATCATACAGCTCTGCAGGACAAGGTGGTGGCACTGATCATACAGCTCTGCAGGACAAGGTGGTGGCACTGATCATACAGCTCTGCAGGACAAGGTGGTGGCTCTGATCATACAGCTCTGCAGGACAAGGTGGCGGCACTGATCATACAGCTCTGCAGGACAAGGTGGTGGCACTGATCATACAGCTCTGCAGGACAAGGTGGTGGCACTGATCATACAGCTCTGCAGGATAAGGTGGTGACACTGATCATACAGCGCTGCAGGACAAGGTGGAGACACTGATCATACAGCTCTGCAGGACAAGGTGGTGGCACTGATCATACAGCTCTGCAGGACAAGGTGGTGACACTGATCATACAGCTCTGCAGGACAAGGTGGTGGCTCTGATCATACAGCTCTGCAGGACAAGGTGGTGGCACTGATCATACAGCTCTGCAGGACAAGGTGGTGGCACTGATCATACAGCTCTGCAGGACAAGGTGGTGGCACTGATCATACAGCTCTGCAGGACAAGGTGGTGGCTCTGATCATACAGCTCTGCAGGACAAGGTGGTGGCACTGATCATACAGCTCTGCAGGACAAGGTGGTGGCACTGATCATACAGCTCTGCAGGACAAGGTGGTGGCACTGATCATACAGCTCTGCAGGACAAGGTGGTGGCTCTGATCATACAGCTCTGCAGGACAAGGTGGCGGCACTGATCATACAGCTCTGCAGGACAAGGTGGTGGCACTGATCATACAGCTCTGCAGGACAAGGTGGTGGCACTGATCATACAGCTCTGCAGGATAAGGTGGTGACACTGATCATACAGCGCTGCAGGACAAGGTGGAGACACTGATCATACAGCTCTGCAGGACAAGGTGGTGGCACTGATCATACAGCTCTGCAGGACAAGGTGGTGACACTGATCATACAGCTCTGCAGGACAAGGTGGTGGCTCTGATCATACAGCTCTGCAGGACAAGGTGGTGGCACTGATCATACAGCTCTGCAGGACAAGGTGGTGGCACTGATCATACAGCTCTGCAGGACAAGGTGGTGGCACTGATCATACAGCTCTGCAGGACAAGGTGGTGGCTCTGATCATACAGCTCTGCAGGACAAGGTGGTGGCACTGATCATACAGCTCTGCAGGATAAAGGTGGTGGCACTGATTATACAGCTCTGCAGGACAAGGTGGTGACACTGATCATACAGCTCTGCAGGACAAGGTGGTGGCTCTGATCATACAGCTCTGCAGGACAAGGTGGTGACACTGATCATACAGCTCTGCAGGACAAGGTGGTGGCACTGATCATACAGAGGGAACAAGGTTGTGGCACTGATCATACAGCTCTGCAGGACAAGGTGGTGGCACTGATCATACAGCTCTGCAGGATAAGGTGGTGGCTCTGATCATACAGCTCTGCAGGACAAGGTGGCGGCACTGATCATACAGCTCTGCAGGACAAGGTGGTGGCACTGATCATACAGCTCTGCAGGACAAGGTGGTGGCACTGATCATACAGCTCTGCAGGATAAGGTGGTGACACTGATCATACAGCGCTGCAGGACAAGGTGGAGACACTGATCATACAGCTCTGCAGGACAAGGTGGTGGCACTGATCATACAGCTCTGCAGGACAAGGTGGTGACACTGATCATACAGCTCTGCAGGACAAGGTGGTGGCTCTGATCATACAGCTCTGCAGGACAAGGTGGTGGCACTGATCATACAGCTCTGCAGGACAAGGTGGTGGCACTGATCATACAGCTCTGCAGGACAAGGTGGTGGCACTGATCATACAGCTCTGCAGGACAAGGTGGTGGCTCTGATCATACAGCTCTGCAGGACAAGGTGGTGGCACTGATCATACAGCTCTGCAGGACAAGGTGGTGGCACTGATCATACAGCTCTGCAGGACAAGGTGGTGGCACTGATCATACAGCTCTGCAGGACAAGGTGGTGGCTCTGATCATACAGCTCTGCAGGACAAGGTGGCGGCACTGATCATACAGCTCTGCAGGACAAGGTGGTGGCACTGATCATACAGCTCTGCAGGACAAGGTGGTGGCACTGATCATACAGCTCTGCAGGATAAGGTGGTGACACTGATCATACAGCGCTGCAGGACAAGGTGGAGACACTGATCATACAGCTCTGCAGGACAAGGTGGTGGCACTGATCATACAGCTCTGCAGGACAAGGTGGTGACACTGATCATACAGCTCTGCAGGACAAGGTGGTGGCTCTGATCATACAGCTCTGCAGGACAAGGTGGTGGCACTGATCATACAGCTCTGCAGGACAAGGTGGTGGCACTGATCATACAGCTCTGCAGGACAAGGTGGTGGCACTGATCATACAGCTCTGCAGGACAAGGTGGTGGCTCTGATCATACAGCTCTGCAGGACAAGGTGGTGGCACTGATCATACAGCTCTGCAGGACAAGGTGGTGGCACTGATCATACAGCTCTGCAGGACAAGGTGGTGGCACTGATCATACAGCTCTGCAGGACAAGGTGGTGGCTCTGATCATACAGCTCTGCAGGACAAGGTGGCGGCACTGATCATACAGCTCTGCAGGACAAGGTGGTGGCACTGATCATACAGCTCTGCAGGACAAGGTGGTGGCACTGATCATACAGCTCTGCAGGATAAGGTGGTGACACTGATCATACAGCGCTGCAGGACAAGGTGGAGACACTGATCATACAGCTCTGCAGGACAAGGTGGTGGCACTGATCATACAGCTCTGCAGGACAAGGTGGTGACACTGATCATACAGCTCTGCAGGACAAGGTGGTGGCTCTGATCATACAGCTCTGCAGGACAAGGTGGTGGCACTGATCATACAGCTCTGCAGGACAAGGTGGTGGCACTGATCATACAGCTCTGCAGGACAAGGTGGTGGCACTGATCATACAGCTCTGCAGGACAAGGTGGTGGCTCTGATCATACAGCTCTGCAGGACAAGGTGGTGGCACTGATCATACAGCTCTGCAGGATAAAGGTGGTGGCACTGATTATACAGCTCTGCAGGACAAGGTGTGACACTGATCATACAGCTCTGCAGGACAAGGTGGTGACACTGATCATACAGCTCTGCAGGACAAGGTGGTGGCACTGATCATACAGCTCTGCAGGATAAAGGTGGTGGCACTGATTATACAGCTCTGCAGGACAAGGTGTGACACTGATCATACAGCTCTGCAGAACAAGGTGGTGGCACTGATCATACAGCTCTGCAGGACAAGGTGGTGACACTGATCATACAGCTCTGCAGGACAAGGTCGTGACACTGATCATACAGCTCTGCAGGACAAGGTGGTGGCTCTGATCATACAGCTCTGCAGGACAAGGTGGTGACACTGATCATACAGCTCTGCAGGACAAGGTGGTGACACTGATCATACAGCTCTGCAGGACAAGGTGGAGACACTGATCATACAGCTCTGCAGGACAAGGTGGTGGCACTGATCATACAGCTCTGCAGGACAAGGTCGTGACACTGATCATACAGCTCTGCAGGACAAGGTGGTGGCTCTGATCATACAGCTCTGCAGGACAAGGTTGTGGCACTGATCATACAGCTCTGCAGGACAAGGTGGTGGCACTGATCATACAGCTCTGCAGGACAAGGTGGTGGCACTGATCATACAGCTCTGCAGGACAAGGTGGTGGCTCTGAGAAGAGCCTTTGTGTTATGAGGACAGAGCGGCTGCCGCTTATTTCTTGGCCGCGGGCTTCTTGGCTTTAGCCGCTTTCTTAGCCGGACTCTTGGCTTTGGGTTTTGCCGCCTTCTTAGCCGGACTCTTCGTCACTTTCTTGGGCTTCGGAGCGGCCTTCGGCTTCTTGGGGCTCTTTGCCGCTTTCTTGGCCGCGGCTGCTGCGGGCTTCTTGGCCTTTTTCGGGCTCTTCTTGGCGGCGGCCGGAGCCTTCTTGGGCTTCTTCGGGGATTTGGCCGCTTTCTTGGCTGCCGGCTTCTTGGGCTTGGCCGCCGGCTTCTTCGTGGCTGCCTTGGCCTTAGTCTCCTTGTTGAACTTGAAGGACCCGGAGGCGCCGCTGCCCTTCACCTGGAGCAGGGTGCCCTTGGTGACCAGAGCCTTGATGGCCAGCTTCAGGCGGCTGTTATTCTTCTCCACATCGTATCCTTCGGCGGCCGCAGCCTTCTTCAGGGCGGCCAGAGACACCCCACTGCGCTCCTTGGAGGCGGACACGGCTTTCACCAGCAGATCGGACACTTTGGGACTGGAGGGTTTGCGGCTTTTCTTGGCGCCTCCTGCGGCGGATTTCTTCGGCGCCTTCTTGGATTTGGCGGCCGGTTCGGCGGGAGGAGGAGGAGCGGCGGGCGCGGTCTCTGCCATCGTGTAAAGAAAGAGCAAAATTCAAAAGTCTTGAGACGGAAAAACACTGAGGACGGAGCCGGCGGCGCCTCCTATATATACAGTCACCCTGCCGCTGATTGGCTGAGTGTCCTGATCTCTTATTTGCTGACACTGCGCACAGGCCCCGCCTTCTGCCTGAGCCGTGTGAAACTCCGCCCCCTGTAGTTTGCCTGCAGAGGGCGCTCTCTCTTCACTCGACCTCCGCACTCACCGCTTGCAGCCGTCACTGGTGGAAGAGCCCCGGATCTCCCTCCGTCCTCCCGATCTGCCCAAATCGGGGCTTCTGCGGGGATAAATCCGCGGCGGGAGCTCGTTCCTTCTCCTCCCGGCACCAACACAGGGATCTTTACCACAATCTGTATCGTACAGGAAGCTGATTGTACGATGCGGGGCGACCTGTCCTCTATATCCAGTGTGCAGTGTATGGGGGCAGCAGTCACCGCATTTGGAAGTTAATAAACTATAGAGCAGTTTTTCCTGAAGAAGTCAAATGCCTTAAAAACTTAGTATATACATCACTGTATAAGGAGAAAACAGCCGAGGATTCAGCTGCACAGAAGGTTACACGTCACTATATGCAGAACAGACAGCACGATCTGAAGATATACAGCATTGTATATTATAGCTATATGGCGTATACTGTATGTGTGATATATATATATGCCTTATATGGGGGGGAGCGGTGTCCAGTACCGTATATACACACACCACATTGGTGACTATAGATGGAGCCCCTGTTACAGTGATGAGATCTCCTGTTTCTGTACTGATTGTAGATCCACTGCACTGGATCACGCCAGATGCACTGAGAATAGATCCTGCACTGACCCACTAATTTCAGGATTCATACAGTGGATGAAATATAAATCCTGAAGCAGTTCCAGCCCGAGATCAAGTTAGATCATACCCAACATCCCACGCGACCAGCAGTGTAAAGTAATCGCTATAGACTGCATGCAATATCAGGCCCACACGACAACTGCGAGACCACACGCTCCTGTGAGGACGGGGGCCAGCTCCTGTGATGACGGGGGCCGGCTCCTGTGAGGACGGGGGCCGGCTCCTGTGAGGACGGGGGCCGGCTCCTGTGAGGACGGGGGCCGGCTCCTGTGAGGACGGGGGCCGGCTCCTGTGAGGACGGGGGCCGGCTCCTGTGAGGACGGGGGCCGGCTCCTGTGAGGACGGGGGCCGGCTCCTGTGAGGACGGGGGTGGTGGCTCCTGTGAGGACGGGGTGGTGGCTCCTGTGAGGACGGGGTGGTGGCTCCTGTGAGGACGGGGGCCAGCTCCTGTGAGGACGGGGGCCAGCTCCTGTGAGGACGGGGGCCAGCTCCTGTGAGGACGGGGGCCAGCTCCTGTGAGGACGGGGGCCAGCTCCTGTGAGGACGGGGGCCAGCTCCTGTGAGGACGGGGGCCAGCTCCTGTGAGGACGGGGGCCAGCTCCTGTGAGGACGGGGGCCAGCTCCTGTGAGGACGGGGGCCAGCTCCTGTGAGGACGGGGGCCAGCTCCTGTGAGGACGGGGGCCAGCTCCTGTGAGGACGGGGGCCGGCTCCTGTGAGGACGGGGCCCAGCTCCTGTGAGGACGGGGGTCGGCTCCTGTGAGGACGGGGGCCAGCTCCTGTGAGGACGGGGGCCAGCTCCTGTGAGGACGGGGGCCAGCTCCTGTGAGGACGGGGGCCAGCTCCTGTGAGGACGGGGGCCAGCTCCTGTGAGGACGGGGGTCAGCTCCTGTGAGGACGGGGGTCAGCTCCTGTGAGGACGGGGGCCAGCTCCTGTGAGGACGGGGATCTGCTCCTGTGAGGACGGGGGCCAGCTCCTGTGAGGACGGGGGCCAGCTCCTGTGAGGACGGGGTCAGCTCCTGTGAGGACGGGGGCCAGCTCCTGTGAGGACGGGGGCCAGCTCCTGTGAGGACGGGGGCCAGCTCCTGTGAGGACGGGGGCCAGCTCCTGTGAGGACGGGGGCCAGCTCCTGTGAGGACGGGGGCCAGCTCCTGTGAGGACGGGGGCCAGCTCCTGTGAGGACGGGGGCCAGCTCCTGTGAGGACGGGGGCCAGCTCCTGTGAGGACGGGGGTCAGCAGCTCCTGTGAGGACGGGGTGGTGGCTCTTAGAAGAGCCTTTGTGTTGTGGGGTGCGGGGTCAGCTCCTGTGAGGACGGGGGCCGGCTCCTGTGAGGACGGGGGTCAGCTCCTGTGAGGACGGGGGCCGGCTCCTGTGAGGACGGGGTGGTGGCTCTTAGAAGAGCCTTTGTGTTGTGGGGTGCGGGGTCAGCGGCGTCACTTGCCCTTCTTGCCGCTCTCGGTCTTCTTGGGCAGCAGCACGCCCTGGATGTTGGGCAGGACGCCTCCCTGGGCGATGGTCACCCCACCCAGCAGCCTGTTCAGCTCCTCGTCATTGCGCACGGCCAGCTGCAGGTGCCGGGGGATGATGCGGGTCTTCTTGTTGTCCCGGGCGGCATTACCGGCCAATTCCAGGATCTCAGCGGTCAGATACTCCAGCACAGCGGCCAGATACACCGGAGCGCCGGCGCCCACCCTCTCGGCGTAGTTGCCCTTGCGGAGAAGCCTGTGCACACGCCCGACCGGGAACTGCAGTCCTGCCCGGGATGAGCGGGTCTTGGCCTTAGCTCGGGTCTTCCCGCCTTGTTTGCCGCGTCCAGACATGATTCCTAGAAACACAAACAACAGACTGCAGAGGAGAATAATGAGCCTGCTCCGCCCAGAGCGGCCATATTTATAGACGGGCCATGCAAATGAGCACTGCTGTCACATCACTGCTCTATTGGGTGAGATAAACATGTGGCCAGTTGTGACGCATATATGCTCCGCCCCTTGACGCTAATTAGCTTCCGCATATTGTCTGTAGCGACTTCGGATCCATCCAATGACAGGAGCGGATGCGCACGCAGGCGCAGTGAGGATGTACCATGTTCCCGCTTCTTTCTCTGTGGCCCCGCCCTCCGATACCTCGGATGTGCTCCGCCCCGGACACATGATCGCAGTCTCTGAATTCTCAGTGAGGCCCCCGGGCTGCCCGTGTGCTGCCTGTGGTCGCCGTATACGAGACTGTATGATTTTGATTATTTACACTTTCTCATTAAAGAAAAATATCTGCACTTTTATGAGTTTTGTTTTAAGAAATTTAATTCAAATACTGTATTGAAATCCAATGTTGTCAAAAAGAAACAGGCAAAATACAGCCATACTCGAGAGGTTTCGTAGGCCCCTTGCTGCCATGACAACCATCTTGTGATTTCCTCTGCTCAGGAAAATATTCATATGATCGATATTGCCGTAAACAGAGACGTGCTGTGATGACGTCATTGTCACCTGTGTGGGAGGAGTCAGACTATACAGGGCGGATTCGTGTGGTCACGGCCGGTGCAGGGTGAGGAGGCGGCGGAGGGGCTGAAGGAGAGAAGACGTGGAATAACCGATGCTTCATGAAGGCTGCAAGTGGGTCGACAACGGGGGAGACGAAGTGTGTGTAGCAACCAATCACGGCACACGACCTGTCTGTATCAACCAATCACAGTGCAGCTTTCATTTATAAGCGCTATGATAAATGTAAGCTGGTCTGTGATTGGGCTGCTATTGACTTTTTTTCTTAGACAACACGCTGTTTTCTATATTAACCAATCACAGCGAAGCTTTAATTTTTTCAGACCAATGAGAAATAAAAGCTGTTCTGTGATTGGTCGCTAGTTTTTTTAAAGTCCGATTTGCAGATCAGGAGCTGTAATCGTCCCGCACGGCCTCCCGCACGCGGCTGTGATTAGTCTCCCGCACGCACGGGGGCAGCATTCGTGTTCGTAGACTGAAGCGTCCATAAAACAATGTGTGGGGCGGGGTCATGGGGGTGTCTATAGGAACAGCTGATTGCCTGCAGGGGCGTGTCCGATTTGGCCGTAATGTGGGCGTGGCTTGGTGGCGGCGCGGGAGGGGCATGGGCGTGTTGGTAGAAGCAGCTGATCGTCTGAGGGGGCGTGGCTGTGTGTGGGCGGGGCCGGGTTGCGGTGGATCCGGGCAGCTGGGAGCGCGTCAGTGTGAGCGGCGGAGTCTGCGGGAGGACGGAGCGGTGCCCGGCTGTGCAGGAGAGCGCGTGCACCGTGTATGTATGGGGGCCCGGGGCACGGCGGGGTCACTATGTGGCTTATATGGCGGTTGCCATGGTTTCAGGGCTGGGTTCTTTCTTTTGGGTCCCAGGGCAGGACCGGGTGAGGCTGGTGT